>NW_008327608.1:1860-5261 GCF_000622305.1 Nannospalax galili
AAAGATTTTTTTAAAGTTATAAAGGGGAGAAAAAGAGTAAAGGAAAATACACAGAAAGACAAGCAATAGTTATCCCTGGGTGGGGAAATACTGGGTGATTTTTAAAGTTGGCTGTATCAATCACAACTACACCATCGATATCTTAAAACTGAAAAAAAAATTACATAAAATGGGGTTGGAGAGATTGATCAGCATTTAAGAGCACTGGCTGCAGAGACACTGGGTTCAGTTCCCAGCACCCACAGAGCAGCTTACAATCATCTGTAACTCCAGTTCCACGGGATCTGACACCCTCTTTTCTCCTCTGTGGGCACCAGTATGCACATGGTACATGTACCTACACAAACATTCACATACACAAAAAAACAAATAAATCTTTAAACATTTTAAATGGTTCACATTAAGCATTAGCTCCACTTTGTTGCTAAAATATATTTTTAGGATATATTTTATTTTTTTAGGCTTTTGGGGACAGGGTCTTACTATGTAGCCCCTGCTGTCCTGGAAAATGCTATGCAGACCATTTTAGGCTGGCCTTGATCTCATAGTGATACACCTGCTTCTGCTTCCTGAGTGCCAGGATTAAATGTGTGCATCACTACACACAGCTATTTTTTTATTTTTATTTTATGTGTATGTATAAGTGTACGCCACATGTGTGTGTGTGCCTATGGAGGCCAAAAGAGGGTGTTCGATCCCATGGAGCTAGAGTTACTGCAGTTTTAAGTTGCCTCACGTGGGTCTAGTAGACTAAACTCAGATTCTCTGAAAGAACAAGTGCTCTTAAACAATGAGTCATCTCTCCAGCCACTGTTGCTTAATATTTAAAAACTTGGTGATTTCTTACTCCAACTGTTTAGGATTCTCTAAAAACATTTTTACTATATTTGTGTCTAAACAAAAGGTAAAGATATTAATTATGAAACATGAAATATTTTATTAAAATTTTTTTCTGAAGTCACTAAATCAGAGGTTCCTGTGTGGAGGTGACATTTAGTGAAGTCTGGGGAGATTTTTTGGTTCTCATATTGGAGAGGTATACTCTTGGCATCTAGTAAGCACAAGTTAAGGATTTTGCTAAGAGGACAGCCCCTTACAGCACAGAATTACATAGTCCAAAAGGTGTAATCTGACTCAATGTGCCCAGGTTGAGAAATTCTACTGCAAATTTTTAACTTATGTTTCGCTCTGCTAACAGTGTTACTAGAATGCTCTAGAATTTAAGTATCATGTTATATTTTCTTTTTCTTTCCACAAAAGCATCTTCTTTTAAAACATGCTCTTCACATTCTAATACTCTTGAGATTGATTTCAGAATTCAAATGTTAAATGATTTTTCTTGAAAGATGTTGCATTTTATACTGAAGTTTTCTAGCTAACCTATTTTCTTATTTTCATCAGATAACAGAAACACAAAAGAAGGTGGGAGTCAGTGTGTAAGGACAGGTGATTTCTTCATTCTGTTTTGGTCACTGTTGTACATCGCATATTAGCTGTTCAATAATAATTTGTTGAGTAAACTCACAAAGCTAAATCTTTAAAGAAAGCCTTACCTTACTTCCCTTTGGAAACTGATCTACCTACAAGTTCACCTCCAGAAAACCTTGACATTAAATTGCATTGCATGCCTGCCTTTAATTCCAATGCTCTTTCCATGTGATTTGCCTAAACCTCAAGTCCTTTTTTGTCAGGTATGGACCCTAAAGCTGTCAATCAAAGCTCTGCTTTGATCACTAAGATTTCAAGTATAGATGATATTAAGTTTTGTGGCATTTTTAGATTTAAGAGGAGGAGGACAACGACGACCATGGCGACTACGATGACGATGATGACGACAACGACTTGGCTATTGATTGTACACAAACCATGCCCTAAGCTTTCATATCTGAGAATTAAAACTCTTTGGAAAGGCTGAAATTGAGAAAGGTGAGGCCTAGGCCTGTCCTCCAGACTGGTACTCAATATACATAGAAGAGATTGTTATTAGCAGTTCTGGCTAATAGAATATAGCACAGAAAGTAAGAATCAGAAAAGTGAAAGGACCATTACTCATTAATAGTATAATTACCTTCTGTCTTCCAATGAAACAGGCAAATTTAAATCTTATTCCTGCACCTGTATTTACAACAGTCAACAGGAGAATGTCATATACTTAAGACTGATATGCTGGGCAAGCATGCTACCACCCAGATACACACACCTCAGGCCATGGTACATATTTCTATATTTTGTTCATTAAATCTCATTTTGTAGGTGTGGTTAAACTGCATTTGTCTGCTAATGAAATTAAGTTTTTGCTCTGTAATTCCTTATACATACAACATATACATCCACATACATATATCTCTGTTATATTAACTGTAGCATATACAAATTAATATACATGAAAACAAGACAGGATTCTTATTCCCCTTTCAAGGCACTGGACTAGAAAACTAAAATATGTCACCTCTTATACTCACAAATATATAGAATGAAAATTCCTATCTAAAGTCCATAGAGAGACAATCTGTGGTAAAGTGATTTGGTAACATTCAAGCATCCAGTATACACCACGCCCTGGATTCAAACCCATGATCTCCAAGTCCACAGTCCCCACTGTTTACATTTATATTATTATACCTTTATATACAGTTTCCTGGTGACAATTATATTTACAAACATCATTTGAACATCTACTTCAATGTTCTCTGGATGTACAAGTAGAATTAGAATATAGGTTCTTCACTTCCAGTAAACTTCAGATACTTAGTAGTAAACTACCGTAATAATGACAACACAGAAGCCACCATTTTTTGTTAAAACAACAACAACAAAAACTAGAAGCCAAAGTGTTCTCAGTCTCCAAATCCAAAGGTTATTCTATATCATTCAATGCATAATTAACAAGTAAGAATAATGTTAAAAGGAAATCAAATACTAGATTTTCTAAAGCAAGAGGAATTCATACATGTTCTCTTGGACAATTTCAATCTTGTTGGTTTTCTATGATGTGTATCTTTTTTTTTTTAACACAAACTTAATTGAGAATTTTACACATGCATATAAGGTGTTTTGATCAAATCCATGCCCACTCCCTCCCCTCCAACATTCCCCCCTCTGAAGAGGTAACCCTAAAATCTTTTAAGGATTAGACTAGCTCCAAAAGGACTAGCTCCCAAATACTTTTGACATTTTTGGCCTTTGGAACAGAGTGTGTTGTTAACAGGCCCAAGGACATTTTGACTTTTAGCCAAGAAAATGGCTACATTTCTTTGGGGTATTTTTACCCTAACTGCCTAGCTAATTCCTACCTCCTATTCTTATCACGCCATCCACTAAAGGAGTTACCCAAATTGCCAATAGGGAATAGGGACACCAACCACTCTGGCTTCTTCCATGCTGAACAGGGACGCAGTGTA
>NW_008327608.1:6733-11228 GCF_000622305.1 Nannospalax galili
TACTATATCCATTTTAATACCCTAGGCTATAAATCTAATAGAAAGAGAAGGTTTGGGTTTTATTTTTTTTCCAGAACAGAAAACAGGATTTACAAGTAACTCCAGGAAAGATAAGCAATGAATAGTCCTGACCTTGGCTTCTCTGGTTTAATCAAGTGGGCCTGCAACATGAGCCAAAGGGCACAAATTCCTCACCATTCAATAGTGAGGGAGGAAACAGCTAAAGGGGCAAACATGCAAATCCACAGGTCCCTAGATCTAGTAACCAACTAAACATTTTTTTATCAGAGAGCTAAAAGAATAAAGTCGACAAATTTTTTGCTATAGTTTTAACCAATTCTAAAAAGGAAGTTTTCCTTTCCTTGTTAAAACTGACAAACATTAATTTACTTTTAAAATTGATGACTAACACTGAACTATGTTAGGTATGTGTAATATTCAAACTAATTAGTTTCTGAAAAGCATAATTACTTGGCAAGCATCAGTGTTTCTATGCTGTATCAAAATCATACTTTGGAAAAAAAGTAATAATACAAATCTTTTATCATGATCTTCCAAGTATTTAAAGTAATAGATACAACCTATGTTACCAGACCTTTGTTATAGATTGAACTAAAGATAATGGCAATTCATTTCAGTGAAAAACAAAGTTAAGATGAAAAGAATTTAAGCATTATGGTATCTGCAAATATCCTAATCACTATTGTTAATAGTCCAAGGAATTAAGTTGCAAAGTTAAGGAAAGAAATGGTTATGAACAAGTTTGGCCAAAGTAAAGACATTTGAAATTTATACAAAACCTTTACATTCTACAGCACAAACTGTTTAAGTGTAAACAAAAAATTTAGGGTGATTAGCTAACCAATGATACTTTAAAACAGAGTAAAACTTTAAGATTAAAATTTAATTTTGGGAGCCAGGCGTGGTGGCACACGCCTGTAATCCCAGCACTTGGGAGGCAGAGGCAGGCGGATCTCTATGAGTTTGACGCCACCCTGGTCTACAAAGTGAGTTCCAGGCTAGCTGGAGCTACAGGGAGACTTTGCCTCAAAAAGACAAAAAACAATTTAATTTTGGTATTTAAAAGTACAATATTATAACCAAAGACTTAAAGCAACTGGTAAAAACAAAGTACATTGTTAGTACCACAATAAATTAGTATGATTTTGAGCATTGACAAAGTAAGTTTCTCTGCATGAAATCTGAAAACTGTATTTAAAAAGATTATTGATCTCAAAAAACAAACTCAAAAGGACTATTGAGATCCCACTGTATTTAACTCAAAATTTTTTAAAAAACTTTTTTTGTTTGTATTGTTTTGGTTTTATGGGCAGGGTTTTACTCTGTAGCTCAGGCTAAACTGGAAATCACTAGGTATCATCACAAGCATGTCTAAAACTATGTATCCAAGGCAGGCTTCAAACTCCCAAGTTCTGGGATTACAGGAATGACCTACTATGCATGACCTAAGATTTGCCTTTTATCATAGTTATTCCCAAATAAAATTAGTAGAGGCTCATAATTCTACTTTGTAACCAAAGAGCAGAGAGAGAGAGAGAGAGAGAGAGAGAGAGAGAGAGAGAAACAAAACAAACAAAAACAAATTTGTGTGTAGGCACGTATGTGTGAGTGTGGTGGATGCACATGTATGTGTGTTCCTGTGCACACCTCTGTGTGAATACACAGAGGACAGAGAAAAGATGTGTGGTGTCCTCCTTTGTCACTCCCCCCCTTATTTGAGACAGGATCTCTTATCTGAACCTGGAGCTAAGCTGGTGGGGGCCAGCAAGCCCCAGGGATCCTGCAACGCTGGCCTTAAAGGTGCACAAAATCATGCCTGGCTTTTTAAGGAAGTGCTGGGATCCAAACTCAGGTCCTCATGTTTGCAAGACAAGTGAGACTCTGATCTCAGTAATCAATTTCTTCAACCCCAAGGTGTGCCAAAATTTAAAAGCAAAAAGTACAGAGAAAGCCAGAAAGCAGAATCCTTGCATATGTCATCCAAGAGTGCCCTATATTTAGTAACTAATAAGGATTATTGAAACAAAAAAACGTAATTTTCCTAGAGTATTCATTTTTTTAAGTAAATACTTGTCTACGAATATCAATAAGCCTAATTATGACCTGTAGGTGAGCAATGTGTTTATATTGTATGAAAAAGTACCATAAGGATAAGTGAAATTAACACTAAAGATTAGTGAAATACATACAAATTAATCTCTCCCAAGCACAAAAGCTTCTCCTATAAGGGTAATTTCCAGGAAGAAATAACTAAAGAAAAATAACCTGGGGCTGGAGAGATGGCTCAGCAGTTAAGAGCACTGACTGAACCCGTATGGTGGCTGTGAACCATCCTTAACTCCAGTTCCAGGGAAATACAAAGCCCTCTTCTGATCTCCACTGCACTGCACGACATGGGTGCACTCACATACATGCAGGCAATACACTCATACACATAAAATAAAGATAATAAATAAAACATTTTAAAAAAGAAAAAAACCTAAGGAAAAACTGGAACTCAATTTGGATTTTATTTGATAAAGCATACTGAACTGCATATAATCTTATCTGTGACAAAGTTAAAGCCATCAGGTCAGTTAACCAGTTGAGATGACACTGTGATGAATAGTGGTCAGCTGAACCTCTTTAAAAGTGACTGTAAATGGGCAAAGGAGAACTTCTGGAAATGGTGAAATGCTCCACATTATGAGATGAATGGTAGCTACAGAGTTTGTAAAAACTCATCTATATACATTTAATTGGTAAATGTTACTGAATACATAAAATTGTAGCTTGATACCACTGATGCAACAAAAAAATTAAATTCATGACATAAGCTTAATATCTTGAAAATTCTAGCAACCATATATAGTGAAAGTATTCATAAAAACATAACAGTAGATAGGGGCTGGAGAGATGACTCAACAGTTAAGAGCACTGGCTACCCTTGCAGAAGACCCGGGTTCAGTTCTCAGCACCCACACAGCAACTAGCAACCATCTATAACTCCAATTCCAGGAGATCTAATGCCCTCTTTTGACCTCCGTGGGTACTGCATGACACAGGTGCACTTACACACATGCAGGCAATATACTCACACACACAAAATAAAAATATATGCATTTTAAAAAATATAGCACTAAGCTGGGCGTGGTGGTGCACGCCTTTAATCCCAGCACTTGGGAGGCAGAGGCAGGCAGATCTCTGTGAGTTCAAGGCCAGCCTGGTCTACATAGTGAGTTCCAGGACAGCTGGGGCTACAGGACCCTGTCTCAAAAAGAAACTAATGACTGTGGAAGGTGTTGGATATATTAAAGTGCTTTTCAGTTAATAATCATTCTAGTATGGTTATGTGTATCTCAATATGTTGCAGAGCTGTGTGTGGTAGTACATGCTTTTAATCCCAGCACTTAATCCTCTAAAATGGGAAAGATATTAGCAACCAGAATTTTAATTGTGTGAGCACTGAAATTACCAGGAAGTGACTAGCCAAAGGATAGAAACCCACCAAGTGGCACAAAGGACCCCAAACGCTCACTTCCAATTTTTTTTCCTCACTATACCACATTATGAACAATAAATGCTGAGTCCTTTCCATTCACCAAGCTCTATTCTGTGCGTCACATTTGTAGTAACACTTAATCCTCATAATATTCCTATACAGAGTACTATATTAGTCCCCCCTGCTTCCATGACACTGACAAAATAACCTCCTTTGTGTTAGGGTCCATGACTCAGTGGGTCTCTTCTCGAGAACAATGCACGAGTATGGAGATGCAAGAATCAAGCAGAGTTTTATTAAACCAGCTAGCTAGGGCCGACCGTCCTTCCCAAAACACGCAGGTCTGGTCAGAGCGATCGACCCTGAGGCAATTTTAGATAAAGATTATATAGGCTCCCACAACCGTTATACAAAAGCCCGCATTTATACGGCCAATAGTTTCAAAGCAAGCATTTCCCAAACCAATAACTTTAAAACAAGAAAAATGTTACAACTCCCTTCAGGTGTCTCAGTCGGGGAGAGATCATTGGTATGTGCCTAGTACGACTCTTTTCTGTTATCTTGTGTAAGCAGACATGCCTACAGACATGACACAGACCAGACAACTTGCCCCTATCTCTGGATGCCTGTGTCTCCAGCTGAGTTAATTGGTTACAAGCAGTAAATTCAAACAAGCAGTATATTCAAACAAGCAGTAAATTCCTCTTTCCCTAACACTTTGTCCAGAGAAAGCTGATGAACTAGGATTTGAATACTGGTCAATTTAACCAGCGTCTACACAATTCCATACACTATGTTCTAGTCTCACAAAGAAACAATTATTAATAGAGCATTGAGTACTATATGCTTACCTGAAAAAAACAGGTAAAAAGCCCACAGTACAATTTATATGCTGAAATTATTTCCAAGACTCAGTTTATACCTGATACTTCCAACAATTTATTTATTTCATTTTTTGATAGGGTCTCATGTTGCCTAGGATAGGCTCAAACT
>NW_008327608.1:11460-12068 GCF_000622305.1 Nannospalax galili
ATTTCATTTTGTCAAATACCAGTTTACACTTTAGTTTGTTTATTCAACACATACTAACTAGGAAATTTTATTACCACTATCCTTCAAAGGAACCTAAAACATTAGGTATTATTACTTTGGTTTATAACTAATTATAGAAAGAAATGTAAGACTAAGTCTATCAGTTATCTAGAAATCTTATTTTGGAAGTTAATTATGAACTATCACATATTTACATATTACAGAAGGGTAACAATCATCAGATGATCATCCAACTTGTTGCTCATTAAAAGATTAATTTGAGGCAGTTAAGGCTGTTCTTATAGAGGACCCAGGTTTCATTCCCAGCACCCAAATGGTGGTGCACGGCCATCCATAACACCAGTTCCAGGGGTTCTGGCACCCAACTTTTGGCATGTTTTTAAACTTTGAGTTGATTTTAAAATCAAAAAGAAAATATTCAGCATCTTTAGTGCTACATTAAAGATTCACAGATGGTGCTTTAAATTATTTTAAATGTGATTTTATGACTATATACCTCTAAAGGATTTCTGTTTGCCCATTTTCTGAATTGGTCAACTAAGAAAAATCACCTTAAAATTTTAGTAAATTAGAAACCTTTTTTTTTT
>NW_008327608.1:12578-37327 GCF_000622305.1 Nannospalax galili
TGTGTGTGTGTGTGTATGTGTTTATGGAGGGAGCTGTCTGTGAGTGTATGCCCCTGTGTGGGGATGCCTATGTAGGCCAGAAGAGGTTATCCAGGCCCCTGCTGGAGTTAGAGGTGATTGTGAGTCACCCTGTTATGGGTCCAGGGAGCTGAACTTAGGTCCTCTATAAGAGCAGCAAATGCTCTTATTCACTAAACTATGTCTCCAGCCCCATAATATTGGAACTATGTAGAAGTGAACTGTTGATTAACTTGGGTAGAATGTTAAAATGTTTCATATATTTAAATATTAGTCATCTCTGGGCTGGATAGATGGCTCAGCAGTTAAGAACACTGGCTGCTCTTCCAGAGGATCCAGGTTCGATTCCCAGCATCCACATGGTGGCTAAAAACATTTATAAGTCCAGTTCCAGGGGAATCCAAGGCCCTCTTCTGATCTCTGAGGAGAATGCACAATAAGGTGCACTTACATGCATGCAGACAATATACTCATACACATAAAATAAAATAATGAAAAAATTATGTAAATACTAGTCATCTCCAAATATGTAATAATTTTAGTAACACTTTTAAATTCATTATTATAGTTATTTTTATTTCTTGTCTGTTTGTTACAAGCTGTAGTCCAGGCTGACATTGAAATTGGTCTTGAGCTATTTTCTTTTTTTTAATTATGTGTATATGTGTGTGTCACATGTTGGGTTTGTGCATGAGTGCAGTGCTGGAGTTACACGCTGCTGTGAGCCAAGCAGCTGGGACGTTGAGTGCTGAGAATCAAATTTGGGTCCTGTGGAGGAGCAGCATGTGCCCTTCATCACTAAGCCATCGCTCCAGCCTGATTGAGCTTGAACTCTTGATCGTTCTGCCTCAACCTCCACAGAAGTGCTGGGATTTCAGGTGTATATGTCACAGAAGTGCTGGGATTTCAGGTGTGTATGTATCATTATCTGCAGTATAGTGGTTTCCATGAGAACATCACAAGAAGCTCACACTCGGCTCAGCTGGTAGCACTGTTTGCAGAGGGTTAGGAGTTGCAGCCTTGCAGAGGTGGGCTTTGAGTTCTTAGCCTTGTTCTCTTTCCAGTTTCTCTCTGCTTTCTATGACTGCTTGAAGATGTGAGCCCTCAGCTTTCTGATCCAGCTGCTTTATGCCATGCTTCCCCTCACATGATGACTCCTATTCCTCTGGAACCATAAGCCAAATAAACACTTCCTTCTATAAGTTGCCTTGGTCATGGTGTTTTATCACAGCAACAGAAGAGTAACTAATTCACTCAATCATTGTGGGAGACAGGCTTGAGCTTAGGGTGATATTGCAACTGGCAGGGTCACATGGTTTCTGGGAATCCAGGCTCTGTAATCTGAAACCCAGTATGCTAATGAGGCATCGTACCCTCTATTCTGTGATAGGACGTTAAGTCTGTTATGCTAATAGGATGATGATAATAAGGTATCCTACTTGCTGTACTGTGATAGGATGCTAAACCTGTTATGCTAATAAGGTATCCTACTTGCTGTGCTGTGATTGGACCACTACCCCTATATAAGCTTGTGCCTTCCTGCAATAAAGCAGACCTGTGTCACTGAACCTGGTCTCCTGTGTCTGAATGTGGATCCGCTGACACAGTCTCCTCACCAGCCCTGGGGTCCAGGACCGGGCAGAAGCAGCAATGACAGGAGGCAACACAGGGCAAGCAGAAGAGCTGCCTCAGCACCAGGGCAACAAAAGAGCTGCCTCAGCCCAGGGCAAGAGGAGGAGCAACCTCGACGCCCTTGAGAAGGAAGGAGTGGCACCCACAAGAACAAAGGAGCGGCCGTCACTGGCAGTGACCACAAATCATAACTATTTTTATTTCTTTTGTTTCCATTACTCTCTGAGATAATTTCTAAACCAAGCAATAAAAGGAACATGAAACATATAAAACCATTACAATGTAGACAGTTATATTATTAGTCATGAAGATGAAATATGAATGAAAAATAAGGAATAAGAATAAAATGCCAGTAATTGAAAAGTAAGTGATGATCTCAAAACCAATAAATAAATATTGTAGTCTACTGTGTAATAGTAGCTTAATTATAGTCATTCTGAAATTACTCTTTTCCTTTGGAAAAATTCTTATAGAAATTATGAAGCAAATGTTTATATTAAAATGCTTTATGTAATACTCTACTGCAAGGAATTCCAAATATACATACATACAATATATGAGAAACTATCATGCAAATAAGCTAAGAGATCAGTAAGAACTGATTCTGTTATATTCAACTGACTATTTTCTTAGGTGAGATAAAGACTTTAGAAATCAATACCAAAAGGCTGGAGAAACCATTCAGCAGTTAAGAGCACTGGCTGCTCCTGCAGAGGACCCAGGTTCGATTCCTAGCACCCATATGGCAGCTAACAACCATCTGTAAACTAGTTACACAGGATCCAATGCCCTCTTCTCACCTCCACATGGCACAACACAGGAGCACTGACACATATGCAGACAAAACACTCATACACATAAAATAAAAATAATATTTTTTTAAAAAAGGAAACCTATATCAAGACCTATATAAAGAAAAACTTACATAATTAGCAAATATTAACAAGTAGTTATTGTGTAACACTGTCCTTTTCTAGAAAATGCCTAATATTTAATTATCATGGAATTCCTATAAATTCTTCCATCATGTTTAACTCTTATTAAGAACTTGTATTTTAAAAAAAATCTGCCAGTAACTTTTTCTAGGGAACTAAAACACCTATAATCTGATTATAGTTGCATTTTTTAAAACACTTACTAATGTAAAGAAGTCGATAGGACTATTAGTTGTTAGCACTCACAAAATTGTATTCTAGTTGATTAATTCAGCTTAGTAAGACCCTTGACCAGGAATACTTATACTTCATTTGGGACAAACTTTTGCCCTTTGCTTTGGATTATTAAGTCATTATAGGAGATGGGGATCTATGTATATATAGCTCAATAATAGAATGCTTGCCTAGCATGCATGAGCTTTAAAAAAATACTAAAATATAGCAAAATTCACAAATATAACACATGTATTTTTGTTCAGTTTTTTAATGCACAGTATTAAACTCTATCAATGCTTCATTACTAAGATGTGTCAGAACACATATATTAACTATATCATATATTAATTATATGTTAATGCCAACAAATTTTAAGTAGAATTGCATAGCAGATCTTCAGAGTTACATTTAAACATATATATATCTTCTTTATTTCATAGCAACTGAATTTTTTGCTTTGTTTTTGAGATGGGGGTCTTACTATGTAGCCCCAGCTGGCCTGAAACTCAGAGATCCTCCTGTCTCTACTTCCTGAATGCTGCCTCCATCCTACCCCTACTGCCCTCAAGTCACTCTGGGACTGTTGCAACTATGGGGTTGTCGCTGGCCAGGTTTTTCAGGAGTAGGAGGCTCAGGAGTATCTGCTGTGCAAACAGCTGCTTGAAGATGCAGTGCCAGGATCGTCATTGTGCAAAGAAAGCCTGGGCCTTCATCCTCAGCACCAGGCCAGTGAAGGTGGCCCTCCTGAGGCAGCAGAAATTGCCCACACCAGGGACGCACATAGGCTGTGCTCCAGGAATGAGACTTGGTGTGCAGTACCTCGATGCTGCTGAGGGGTGGCATCTTGTGCATTTCACCGATCCGCAGCACACACCCTTCATTTGCAGAAACAGCCAAAATGGTAGGTGAAGGCAATGTAAGCTCTCCACATTATTGTTCTTAGAAAGTTGACAGTGGATGCCCTGGAGGTAGAGGAGGGAAAAGGACAGAATTCAAGGAACATAGGGGGTCAGCAATTTCTCCATCTACCAAGACGGACTTGCAGTTCACATCCCTAGAACAGACCGTATCCAACTGTCATTCACCCTAGTTTCCCCTTTAGAAAATTTGTTCCACAAAATAATCTCCCTGTTTCTGATGGATTCAACCCCACAAATAACTTCCTTTAAAACTGAATAATGAATCGCTGAGGTCAAGGTTGGTTGCAAAGGGGTCAATGAATTTCCTAGTTAAAGGTTTCAAAGTTTCTCCCAAGCTCCCCTTCCTGGTCCCACCATACAATTTCCAGTTGAACATAGGCTACGCAGTGAGATATTATCTTAATAAATATCAAAAGAATGCCAAGGAGAGAAAAAGAGAGAGAGAGAGAGGATGAAACAAAGGAACTGGGAACCAGTCACAACTTGCCATGCACTCACTACCTTGATGGAATCAGAACTGGCTTCTCACAGACTAGTGCCATTTCCTGGAATCACAAGGCACCAACAAGGGGTGGTTCCAATCCGTCAGAACTAGGTGCTCCTTCCTAGAGCCCTGCAAGTCCCTGTGGTACCAGTGCCATCATTTAGGTCAAGCTGACCACGTTTTGCAGGGGCAAGTGACTCATAGGCATCCACTGTCCAGACAAATGCATTACTTCTCAGCTCCCTTTGTTAGGACTCAGGATGTCTTAAGCCCTCTTTGATAAAGGAAATGACAGAGGTCTTTATGGTCAGAGAAACCGGATCATGTCCCCCGTGGGCAGAAGGGGAATATGTAAGACCATATTTATCAGGCAGGGAAGACTCAGCAGAGTTAGATATAGTAGGGAAGTTTCCAGCCCCCTTAGGCAGATGGTAAATGCACCAGGTTCCCAGATACAGTGGTGGAAGGTCCAAGTACTCACTTCTCAGTTTTCAATACTACATCACAATCTAGAATACATGGATCTTGTTCATCTAAACAGGTCTGGACATGTACGAAGGACATATGTGTATCAGGTGATGAGAGTTAAGGCAGTGGCCTAAACTACACACTCACTTTGCTATTCTTTCTTTATGGAATTTCAATCCCTGTTTGTCTGGGTTACATCATGGTTTAGGAGGGCTAAGTCCACAGATCTGTTTCTGCCTGGCCCATAAACTAGAGCTGCAATACATTTTGAATTTTAACCAAAGATGGAACTACAACCCAGGGCATAGGACATGGTAGTTGTGGGGATTTGAATGAGAAATGTCTCCCATATGCTCCTGTATTTAACATTTGTTCCCTAGTTGGAGGTGCTGTTTGGGCTCTTATGGAAGTTTTAGGCTGGATAGTCTTGCTGGAGGAAGTATGTCACTAGGGTCTGATTTTTAGGGTTTGTACCCAGGCCCTACTTCCTGTGTTCTGTCTGCTTTTCTTATGTGTGGATGAAATAAGATCTCTGAGCTTCTGACCCCTGACGTCATGCCTTCTGTGTCTTGATGGACTCTATTCCTCTGGAAATATAAGACAAAAATCCTTTTCATTCTTAAGTGGCATTTGTCTTGTTCTAACACAAAAAAAGTAAAGTAACTAATACACCAGTCAAGACTTTGTCACTGACCTATACCCCATTCTTTGGCTCTTGCATTCTTTGTTTAATAAAAATCTATCTTATTTATTAGTTTTATGTTATGTGTATGGGCGTGTTGTGTGCATGAGTGTGTAAGTGCACCTGTGTCATGCAATACCCATGAAGATCAGAAGACAGTGTTGGTCCCCCTGAAACTGCAGTTATGGATGCCTGTTAGTCACCATGTGGGTCCTGGGAAGGAAACCCAAGTCTTCTGCAAGAGCACCCAGTGCTCTGAACTGCAGAGACATCTCTCCAGCCCCTGGCTACTACATTCTTAAATGATAAACTAAATAAATAAATAAAAAGGAACAATGCCTCATGACATCTGAAGATTATTCAGAATTCAAATTATATCCCTATGTGTAATTAAAAAATACCAGTTGGTTAATGTCTTAGCTATGGCAGCTATTCAGAAACAAAGGAAGATTGGGGGCATTGTGACAAAGTACTCATCAACTCACTTAAACAATTCTCTATCTAGGTCCTTATAGAATGTTCTTTCAGGTCCTGAGCTACATAATATAAAATGCTTTGATATGTTAAAATTTGCATTGATGTTTTCCTATTCTTGAGCTGTGTGGAGTTTTTCTATATTACTTTGCATGAGATTGCCTAGAATGAGCTTGACCTTCATTGACGCTGATATATCTGAATTATTTTCCTGAGTCATGACTTATGATTAACATCCAGAAATATCCACTTTATTCCCTTACCTGTGTATTTGTGTTTTGGTGTTTGTGCTAGACAGAGTGTGCAAGTATGTGTGTAAACTAGAAATCACCTCAGGTGTCATCCCTAGGATCCTTGACCAGCTACTCTAAGAAAGGGTCTCTAATTGTCCTTCACATCTATAATTAGGCATGACTGACTCACCGGATTCTCCAGGGATCCTCCTGCCTCCATAATACCTATAAATGAGATTAAGTGTAAGTGCCAGGGACGGATACTGAATAATGGATATATATTTTAACATTATTTTAATTTTATGTGCATGAGTGTGTTGCCTGCATGTGTACATTCACCAATCTCATAAAATGCCCACAGAGGTCAGAAGAAGCTGTTGAATCCCCTGGAACTGGAGTTACGGATGATTGTTAGCCACCGTGTGGGTGCTGGGAATGGAACCCAGTCCCCTACAAGAGCAGCCAGTGTTCTCAACCACTGAGCCACCTCTCCAGCTCCAAATGGATATATTTTCAAGTACTCAAATATAATTTTTATTTATGCTCATTATTGAAGTGTCTTGTACATTTTTACAATGAAAACAAAAATATTTTCTACATTCTTTAGAAATGGTAAGCATTGTTTTTATACAATTCATCAAAAGCAATTAGCAAACAATCAAGAGAAATGAAAGTCTAAACAAATGATTAACAAAGGTGTGATGGAGTGCAGAGCTGGTGCAGTTATTGAAGGCTCAAGCTCCCAACTACAAAGACCAGCAAGCTAAGGAGATATAGCTAAATATTTTATAAAGAATGGTTATAAAATAGTCCACCTGGACTGAGCCAGAAAGAAGACAACAGAATTGCTATTTCTGCATACTCTGGGAAGTGATAATTTTTTAAATATTTATTTTTAAAATTTTCATTTATGTATTTATTTTTAATTTTTATATTGAGTTTTTGTGCCTTTCATAAAATAGATCTTAATCAAAGTTAGACCCCCTTTCCCCATTCACACCCCTCTCTATTCTCCCACACGAGGATTTCATGCATGCTGTCATAGATGTGAAGTTCTTTCCAGCTAAACATTTGTTTCCTTCAGTACAAGATCATCCACTGGAGTCTAGTCAGCCTATCTAGTCTCTCCCTTAAAGAAGTTCTACTCTCTGTCACCCAACAGTAATCAGTTTTCAATAGTTCCCCAGGCTAGGGTTAGGGCCTGTTGTCCATTCCCCCCAGTTCGAAGTTGTGTTTTTGTCTGAGTCAGCATGGGTCTTGTGGATGCTCTCCTCATTCTTGCAAGTTCCCAGAGGCCTGAACGCCTGTTTCCACATGTTCATGCACCAACTCTGGCTCTTACAATCTTTCTGAGGCTCTTCCACAGTGGTCACTGAGCCTTGGGTGGGTATGTTTTAATATAGGAGTCCTATCTAGAGACACACACCCTGCAGTCTCTTATTCTCTACGACTTAGCCAGTTGTAATGTTTTAGGAATAACGGAACTTACCTAAGCAAGGTGGTACATGCCTGAAATCATAGCACTTGGGAGGCTGAGGCAGGAGGATTAGCATAAATTCAAGGTCAGGTTGCATTACATACAAAGTAAGAGACCTTCCATATTTTCATGAAAAGGTCATGTCAGAAAGAAAGAAAGAAAGAAAGAAAGAAAGAAAGAAAGAAAGAAAGAGAGTGGATGGAGGCAGGGAGAGAAAGCAAAGAAGAATTATGAAAGGAAAATTAAAAAGAAGAAAAAGAATAAAACATTGGCTCAATTGCTAAAGAACAGTTGGAACAGGGTAGAGCTGAGAAATGCTCAATGACATGGTGGTTAGAGACTTTTGATAGAAAAAAATGAAGAAAGATGGAGAGAGTGGATGGAAGCAGGGAGAGAAAGGAAAGAAGAATTATGGAAGGAAAATAAAAAAGAAGAAAAAGAATAAAACATTGGCTCAATTGCAAAAGAAGAGTTTGAACAGGGTAGAGCTGAGAAATGCTCAATGACATGGTGGTTAGAGACTTTTGATGTTAGACAGAAGACAAGAAGACATAAATCAACTGACTGAAGAAGGCAGACTGTGAAGTGTAGGAGTGTCATCACCTTGAAATCCAAGAAATCCAAGTAAGGGCACATCATCATTGTACTAGTGTTCTCATCTTGAAAGCTGACCTAAAAAACATCTTAAGGAAAAAAGAAAATATATGCAATTGACATGAATTTTCTTACGCAAATTATGAAGGCCAGACAAAAGTGGGGCCATATTTATCAGTTATTCAAAGACTATTCCATGAGTTGAAAATATCTTTCAAGAATATAAGCATGACAACTGCAAATGAAGAAAATCAAAGAGAATTTCTCCACCGTACATGTGAATTACAGTAATTGATGCAAAGACCATGTTGAGGGATAGGAATGTAGTTTTTGTTACACTGGTTAACTATCATGCAGGAGGCCTTGTGTTCAGTCCTTAGCACTGCATACACCAGACATGGTAGTGCATGCCTGTAATTCTACCATGTGGGAAATGCAGAAAGAAGGATGACAAATTGAAGATTATCTTTGTCTACTTATTGTCTACCCCTTATAAGGGTCGTCTTGGGTACATGAGAAGCTGTCTCAAAGACATAGCATGTAAGCCGGGCTTGGTGGCACTTGCTTTTAATCCCAGCACTTGGGATATAGAGGCAGGTGGATTTCTGTGAATTCAAGGCCAGCCTGGTCCACATAGTGAATTCCAGGACATATGGGGCTACAGGGAGTCCCTGTCTCAAAAAGACAAAAAAAAATAGCATGTATTTCATAAAGGATAAAATAAAAAAAACTATTCTTAGACATGCTATTAAAGGCATTATCTTTCAAAATGTGATAATTTTAATTGATGATTAGGTAGTTTAGAGGGTAAAGGCACTTGTCATGCAGTCCAATAAAGGAAGTTTTACTCACAAGGCTGACATGTTTGAAGGAAAGAAATAACTCCCAAAGTTGTCCTCTGACATCCACATCCATACTCACACATTCTCTCTCCCCCCTCCTTCCTTCCTTCTTTCCTCCCTCCCTCTCTCTCATCCCTGCATGCCACACACACACACACACACACACATAAAAAAAGCAAAAAAAAATGTCTGATGTTATCAGCCAGTATGGAATTGAAAATTAAAACTAAAATGAGACATGATTGCAAACACATTAAAATTGCTAACACACACACACACACATAAATCAGAATATCAAAATTTGGCAAGAATGAAGTAAAATGGATCAATTCCTATATAGTTGGTGAGGATATAAAATATGCCAGTTCAGAACAATTTTGCAAGTTTATTAAAAAATTGAATATGCAACAGACACCTAATCCAATAAATGCTTTCCTGAACATTTAATGAAGAGAAATGAAGACTTATTTATACAAGAATGTCTGTGGCAGCTCTGTTCATTGTAGTCAGTCTGAGAAAAGAACCACAAATGCCTCCAGTGGGTGAATAATTACAATAACCTGTGGTATCCTATACATGGACCTAATATTTAAAAATAAAATAGAACCATCTATTCATGAATTGTCACACAACTGTGCTGAACAAAGTACAGCAACCACGGGGTTGTCATGAAATCGAAATATAAGATGACATTCACAGCTTCCAAGAGTCAGAGGGAGTGGGGGGGAAATGTGGGTAATCATATGCATGTTTCTCATGTTTTACTGTAATTTGGTTTCCAGCACTGGGACAAAATACCCAAGGGAATAAAATTGAAAATTATGAAAGTTTCAGTTGCCTCATGGTTTCCACCCATGGTCCTGTGGTCCGTTTTTCTGGACTTGTATCATGGAGGGAGCACATGAGGGAACACAGCTGCTTAATTCATGGAGGCCAAGAAGAGTGAAAGAAGGATGGAGGGAGCTCGTTAGAGGAGGGCTATACAGTGGGGTGTTCTGCACATCACAGGATCACTGTATTCACGAACTCACAGCACCTGGTATTTGTGTATGAGTGTATTGCCTGCATGAATGTAAGTGCATCTGTATTCTGCAATGCCCACGGAGATTGGAAGAGGGCATCAGATTTTCTTGGAACTGGAGTTATGGATGGTTGTTAGCAGCCATGTGGGCGCTGGGAATTGAACCCAGGTCTTTTCCAAGAGAAGCCAGATGTTCAGCTCTGTAAATTAATGACAGGACTGTCACACATTTTGTGGTCAGCATTGAGGCAGTATGCTTGAGTTCTTTCCTCTGCCAGCTGCTCCTTGGTTTTGGTATTTGGATCTTGAGTGATCTTGAAGTCCTTGTGGGATGAAGGGACAATGTCTATGAACCTCAGATCAGGTGGGAAATGTTTGAAGACCTTTCATAGAAACACAATGGCAGAGCCCACTGGTCAGAAGAGCACATCTGAGAACCACTTGGCCAAAAAAGAAAGATCTGAGGTCACCTTAGTAGTTAAGACTGGTATATTGGAGACCCTCAAAGACAGCTCAGTGGAAAAAAGCTGTTCTTCTCAAACCTGTGGAACTGAATTCAATAAGACCTTAGATGTTATATCGAGGTTGAAGGAGAAATAGATTGTACAGTTGTCCTCTGACCTGCACACAAGAGCACACACACAACTCTAAGACATTCATCAAACACAGACATACAGAGGACAATAATACATCTTTAAAGATTTCAAAAATCCCATGGGCTTTGTTTTTCGCAAATCACATTCATTGCAGAATTCATTATTCTCTCCCACTTGAAGAGAAATAAATGAGCCCAGTCTCAATTTGTCCCTGACAGAAACTCACAAAGGGAGAGAGCATCCAAGATTCCTTGCCCACAGGGTCCTTTGTGTAGGGAGTCAACACCCGCCAGCCTTTGGACCTGGAAACCCTGCTCAGCACTCATCCAAAGTGGTGGATGCCACCTCAAGGGAGAGGGGCAGACACTGTTACTGTGAACCAGTCACAACCTACTATGCACACTTGTGACCTGCTAGAATCAGAACGGGCTTCCAAGAGCTAGAGGCATTGACTGAGTTCATGAGAGCCTGAACCAGCCCTAAGTATTCCAACTTGGGAGACCTAACAATGCTGTCCTACAGCCTTGCAAGTCACTGTGGTAAGACCACAGACATTTAGGCCAAGCTGGCCAGGCTTTGCAGGGGCACATGGCTCATGGTCATCCATTCTTCTAAAGGTTGCACTATTTCTCAACTCCCTTTCTGAGACAGGGTATGCCTGATGCACTCTGTGGTAAAGGGGAATGACATAGGACTCTATGATCAGAGGAGCTAGATGAAGATCATCTTGGACAGAAGGAAAGTTTAAGATCATATTTATCAGATAAGGACGTTTCAGAGAGAGGTGAATTGAATAGGGAAGGTTCCATTCCCCATTAGGCAGATGGTGAATGTCTTAGGCTCTCGTGTACAGTGAGGAAGGTCCCAGCACTTGCTAATCAGATTCCAATTCTGTGTCCCAGCCTAGAATACCTGGATCTTTCATGAGTCTGCGGCAGGCATGGCAACCATCTTAGAATTCATATTAGAAGCTTCATGGCAGTCTTTTTGGCGCAATGTCCTCCTCTTGCATATGTTGATCTAAAGAGGTCTAGGCATGTAGAACAGGACATACATATTAAGATACATTATTTCAGACCCCTGAGCTGAACAGCCAACTTGTTTTTCTTTCACTCTGGGATTTCAGCCCAGGGTAGTCTTGGGTTATATCATGTTTCAAGAAGCCTACATCCATGCATCTTTTTTCTGCCATGCTAATATTTTAGAATCCATTTTATATTTTTATCAGTACTGAAACGAGAACCAAGAGCTTTGGACCTATTAGTTGTGGTTGTTTGAATGAGAAATGTGCTGCATATGATCCTGTATTTAACATTTGTTCTCCCATTGGAGGCACTGTTCAGGAAGGTTACAGATCCTATATGAGGTGTAGAGGAAATATGACACTAATTTCTGAATTTGAATGTTTATAGACTCAACTCACTTCCTACTCTCTGTCTCTACTCCTTGGGTGTGGATGAAATATGTCTCAGCCTCCTGTCCCTGATTCCATGTCTTCCATGTCACCACATGACAAAACAAATAAATAAAAACAGTATCTCATGACATCTGAAAATTAACAGAATTCAATTTTGTCCCTAAATGACTTTTTTTTTTTTTTTAGAAAAACACCAAATGGTTTCTGCCTTAATTAGGGCTTCTATAGAGAAACAAGCAAATATTGAGGCTTTTGTGACAAAAAATACAGAAACTGGTAACTTTTGTGGAATAATACAACCTAGTTAGGGAAGGTGGTATATGCCTGGAATCTTAGCTCTTTGGAGACTGGCGTAGAATGATTATGATGATATCAAGGCAAGGCTGCACCACATGCAAAGTATGAGCCAAGGCAGGCTTGCAAAAAGGCCTTGGAGATGGGGAGGGGAGAGAGGTGACGAAGAAAGAATCATTGGACATGAAGAAAGTGAAAAGGGAGAGTGTTGCCCAAGTTCTCTTAGGGTCACTTGCTCCTGGCATAGGTGAATAAACCATACAGCACATCTTCATCTGAATTTTTCATAGTTTATATGTTTGGGGGGAGAGAGGAGTGACTTATGAAGAAACGAACACCCAACACCCAGCACCCAGCTCTGCCTGGCTTGGCCTGCCATTCCAGATCACTTTCACACCCACCCAGAGTCTCTGTAGCTTTCATTCACATGGATGAGACACCAGAGCCATCTTTTCACACCTCCACTTCTGTTCCAAGATGGCACCCCAAAGCCCCTCCCTCCATGGCTAATTCTCCACAATCAGTTCTCCGCAGCAGGCCCCGCCCCTCAGAGAAACAAAGCCACTTGAGACACACTCCACCCCTTTCCTCTACTCTTACAATCTTTCTGCCAATCTTGTGCTAAGGTCCCTGAGCCTCGGAGGGTGTGACAGATGTAGGGTGATCTCTCTTTTATCACGGCGAGATAGTGACTTCTGGGGCCTCCCTATTATCCATTTTCAAGTCATGGCCATTGATCTATCTCAGTGGTGTTTCTTCTACTATGAAGATAACTAGAAGGAAGTACACACATCTAAACAAACACAAATGTAAATACAAATGGGTAGAGGATATCAGAGTAGGTGTACTATATTCATTAAACAATATACTTGTAATGGCTTCCCCACTAGGGCCTGTAGACTTTCTCGATGCAGAGGGTGGTCCTGGTCTATAGCACCAGATGTGTGTTCCACCCCTAAGACCGGGCCTTATCCAATTAGAAATTTGTCAGTTGTACATATGTTGGTCTAACTGTTATTGCACTTGCAGGCATTGCTTGGCATGTCCATAGAGTGCAGTACACGAGGTCAATTGCTGAGTAGAATCATAGGGAGTCCTTTCATCCCTAACTATCTGAATAGTGCCTTCTGGTACTATGAAAATCATCTGTCCAGTGGCATGGAGTTTTGTTTTTTTTTTTGGCTTAGCCACAGCTCCATCTCTTCTCCTCCTGTGCTCACATCATGCAGTGTCTTCAGCAACATGGCCTTACCAACCTTTTTAGTGTACAACTGACATTAGTGGCAATAGCCTTGGTGAATTTGAGGAACTCTAGGCTCTCTCTCTAACAAACAGCTCATAGGGGGGCAACCCACCCCTGGTACTGTAGATTTTCTTAACAGTTGTATAGTTTGGGAGCCTCTATTTTTATCTTACCCAACCATAAAACTCTCGAGAATCTTAGAGCTATAGCTGACCACTGCTTCTTCAGGTATCTTTCAAATGGGCTTCACATCTATAAAACAATCGAACGAAGGTTAACATTATATGTTAAATAAATCATAGACTAGGCCTAACACAGCATGGAAAGGTTTTATCCATTTGTATTAACCATTTTCTCCATAGAGCCTTGTTAGGTACCATAACATGGGTACTAGGCATTAATTTGGTTAGTTCTTTACTATCTTTATTTATCCCTTTGGAGTCATTTCACACTTGGAGGATTTTACATGGAGTCTCTTCGTATTCTTTTATTCTTGATACACTTAGAGGTGTTGGCTCCAGTTGCTTGACCCTGCACTGGGCTAAGGAGGCAGGAGGTTTCTCCTGTCCCTGCTGCACCTGTTGGTTCCCTGAGTTAGTCAGGCCCTGGGTCTGCCTCCTGACTGTGTCCATATCTGTCATCTCTCCATTGACCACATCTGGATGCTGGGGGAGGCCTTGGTGGTTAAAACTGCCTGGACCCCTAGTGTAGCCTTTATCAGAAGAGAATTGCACCTTATTTAATCTCTGAGGATTCTTAACCACCCCTGAGACAGTTGTTATTCTTTGAATGCCTTTTATAAACTGTTGTTCTGGTTTTAAAACCTTCCAGAAACATTTTAGTACTGAATTTGGTTTTCTATCAAAATTTTTTTCTGGGAATTTCGGCTCAACATAAGTCTTGCCACATTTGTCTTTGAGTAACCCAAATGGACCATTTCTTCTGTGTGGTCTGTTTTATATCTCTTGTAGGGTGGTCTTTTATTCTACAGACACATATTACATGCTGTTTACAATCATTTAGATCTGCTAAAGCCTCTCTCACTTCAAGAAGATCCTGTCCCATTAAAGGGATTAGCAAAACCATTAAAGCCCCATACAATTTTCAAGGTTCCATTTGAATTAAGTTTCCTTCATATCTCTGGGGAACACAGTCTTATCTGGCCCAGTTAACTGGGTATCATATATTGCTTTTCTCATACCTAGTTCTCTCAGTAATGCCTATCCCTCCTTTATAGTCCTCCAGCCTTTGTTAATTATCTGAGTTTCACTTGCTGATGACCTAGGGGATCCTTGATTGCTTGCTTCCATGTTTTTCCTAGTTTCAACAGTTCCATTGTATAGTATTTCCTAGCTACAGCACTGTTAGCTTTTTTTTTTCTTTTTGTATCAATGGTTGAATATGAGGGGCAGCTTTAGCTACTCTTATTTTTAGGTCATCTCATTTTTTACTATTATCTATCTTTTCCTCTGAGTCCTTGGACCTTACACCAGTTAAAATGTCCCATTTTTTTCTCTTTCAATCTCTGCAACTGGGTCTGCCAGCGCTTCCCTAACTTTTTCAGCTTTCCCTACCTTGGGCACATCTTTTATTATGCAAAGTGGCCCCGTCCCCTCTCTGGGTTCTAGCTTTTTCCAAATTCCCATGGTTTGTCATTCCTATCACCATCATCCTGCTGACCTGTGCCAATTTGTTGCCCAAGTTCTCTCAGGGTCTGTTGCTCCTGGCACAGGTAGACAAACCACATCTTTTTCTGAATTTTTCACAGTTTATATCCTGGGTAGGGGAAACAGAGCAACCTACAAAGGCGAACACCTCACACTCAGTTTTCCTCCATGGCTCCAAGACTTGTGGGCCCGCAGTCTGACCCAAGGTCAGTAAATACCCCCTCTCATGAGCACTTGAGCAACACACTGGAATCATTCTTTTCCACACTGCCCAGCATGCCCGCTTCTCTTCCAAGATGGCCCCCAAAGCCCCTCCCTCCATGGCTAACACTCCACAGTCAATTTTCTGCAGCAGGCCCTGGCCCTCAGTGGAACCAGGCCACTCAGGACACAGAGGGAAAGAAGTAGGAAGGGGGAAGGAAAAGAAAAAGAGTGAAAGACAGAAAGAAAGATGGGAGGAAGCAGAAGGAAGAAAGAGTGAAGGAAGTAGAAGGAAAAGAAAATAAAACACGGGACTTGATAGATGTTTCAATGGTTAAGAGCACAGGCCGCTCTTTCAGAAGACCTGGATTCAAATCCCAACACCCACATGGCAGGTAAAAACCATCTGTAACTCCAGTTCCAGGGGATCCGTCACCTCTTCCATCCTCTTTGGGGATTGCACTACTCAGGTGCACTTACTTACATGCAGGCAATATGCACGTATACATAAAATAAAAATAATAAATGAAAATTTTAAGAAAGAATAAAACATAGGATAAGTTGCTAAAGAAAAGTTGGAAGAGGGTAGAACTGAGATATGCTCAATGATGGGTTATTTTCATGTTTGACAAAACCAACTGACTGAAGAAGGCAGACTGTGAAGTATCAACCCCTTAAAATCCAAGGAATTCAATTAAGAACACAACATAGTTAAGCTTATGAGAACTAAACATAAGGAAGAAAACCCTGAAAGCAGACCAAGGGAACATCTTTAGGAGAAAGGAAAATACATTGCGATTGACAGCACATTTACACAGGAAATCATGGTGGTCAGAGGGCAGTGGGACAATATTTCTCAGATGCCTAAAGAATAGTGTGTGAGTTGAAAATACTCTTCAGGAATGAAAGCAATACATTTACACATGAAGGAAAAAAAGTTCTTCACAGCACATCTACAGTAAAACAATTGTTGCAAACACAGTGTTCACTGAGGGGAGTACACCTCAGTTGCTATAGTCCTTACCTGGCATATAGAAACCCTATGGTTCTCTCTGCTTAATAGAAGAAACCATGTGTGGTGGTTCATGACTATAATTATAACACTTAGGAAGCAGAAACAGGAAGGTCCAGAGTAGAAGCTTAACCTTCTCTAATTCCTGAACATCAGGCCGGGCTGTGATACATGTGAAGCTGTCTCTAAATAAATAAATGGCATATGTATCATTAAGGATGAAATAAAACCCAAACTGTTCTTAGACCTGATATTAAAGGCATTAGGCTTTAAAAATTGAGAAATTAAACTGGTCAGTAGATTGCTTCACTGGTAAAGGCACTTTCTACAAAGATTACAACATAAATTTTATGGACAGGACTCATGTGGTTGAAGAAGAGAACTAAATCACGGAAGTTGTTCTCTGACCTGCACATGAATAGTCACACATGCTCTCAGTCACCCCCCCCCCACGTACCACACACAGGCAAATTAACTAATCAATACAAAAAATATGTCAGACATTATCAGCCCACGGGGTATTGAAAATTATAATTACATTAAGGAATGGGTGAGAATACATGACATTGCCAACACACATCCAAACCCCTACCAAAAAATCAGAATACAAATGTTGGCAAAAATAAAGAAAATGGATTTATTTGCAGTAGTTAATGTTATGTAAAACATGCCAGTTCAGAACAATTTGGCATTTTCTTTGGGAATTGCACATGTAGCCTATACCCAAATCAGTAATTAACCTCCTGAAATTTTATTGCAGACTAGTGAAGACTTACAACTACACAAAGATGTCTGTGGCCGCTCTGCTCACTGGAGTCAACCCCCCAAAATATTCACAATTGCCTCTGTTAGGGGAATAATTATAATAACTGCTGGTATCCTATATATGGTAGTACTATTCAGAGATAAAAGATAACAGTTTATTGATGAATTTTTATACGAGTGTGCCAAAAGGAGAAAGTCAAATACCAGGGTTATACATTGTCATGCAATTGTAAATATAAGATCTAATTCACCACTTTCAACATTTAGAGGGAGAGGAAATTAGAAATGTGGGTAATTGTATCCATGTTCCAAATGTCATACTTTATTTGTAAAAAATAGTGTGATGTGAGGCAGTTTTCCATCACTGTCACAAAATACCTGAGAGGATCAGATTAAAAATAGGGAAGGTTTCTGTAGCCTTATTTTTTGGTGGACAAGAAGGAGAGAGACAGAGAGAGGAGAGCGGGTGGGAAGAGGGCTGTACAATGCTGCCTTCTGTACTCATGAACTCACAGCAGCTCAGTAACAAGATTTTCTACCCATGCTTAGTCTCTAGAAGAGAAATTTTCCATCTACCTACAGTAGATTCAATGTGTATATATTTTATTTTATATATCTTTGATTTTGTATTCACTATATGCATGCAAAAATCATAGATCAATAAATCATCATGAAAACAGAAGACAGAAATTTAAATGGTAATCAGTACTAAGAAAAATCTGGGAATATGTGTGGTATAACAGAGAAGCCAGGGACAGAAAGATGGATCTATGGATAAATTGTCTTGTTCAGGACTGAATTCAATCCTTGAACTTAAACCAGACCCAGATCCTATGTAGAGGTTTATGGAGAAATGGGCTGCATACTTGATCTCTGACCTGCACACATGACCACACTTACCTTTAGAGACGTCCATCACACACACACATACACATGTTAATAATAACTTTTTAAATATTTACCAAATCCTTTGGACTTTAATCTTATAAACCACTTCCTTTGCAGATTTCATTATTCCCTCCATCTTAGAAGGAAAATAGTGAGTGTATTTCTCCGTTTGTCCCTGTTTGCATCTAATTGAGGCTAGGAACATTCAGGATTCCTAACCCAGGAGACTGTGCAGGGAGTGAACACATGCCAGCCTTTGGACCACTAACCCTGGCTCATCACCAGTCCCACCTGCCGGGTGCCATCACGAGGGACATACACAGTTACGGGGAACTAGTCACAACCTATCATGAACCCTCGAACCCTGCTGGAATCAGAATGGGCTTCTTGTGGGCTAGTGCCATTGCTTGGGCTTGCGAGAGTCACAAGGAGCAGGCAATGTCCTAACACGTGAGACCTAGCACCTCTGTCCTGAAGCCCTGCAAGTCATCATTAGGAGCAAAACATTCATTTAAGCCAAGCTGACCAGGTTTTGCAGGGGTACATGGCTCATGGATGTCCACTGAGAAGTTTTTTTTCAGCTCCTTTGTTGACACAGGGCATGTCTGATGGCCTCTGTGATAAAGGGTAATGACAGAGGTTTCCATGGTCAGAGGAGCTAGATCCAGGCCCTTTGGGCAGAAGGAGAATGTGTAATGCCATATTCTTCAGAGAAGGAAGTCTCAGGCAGAGTTTCATACAGTTGGGAAGTTGCCAGTCCCCCTTAGGCAGATGGTGAATGTCTAGGCTCCCTTGTATTATGGAAGAAGGTCCCAGCATTCATTCATCATCCTCCAGTTCTGAGTCTTAGTCTAGAATACATGGATCTTCCATGAGTCTATGGTAGGCATGGTAACTGTCTTAGAACTCATCTAAGAAGCTCCCTAGCAGTCCTTTTGACTCT
Organism: Nannospalax galili; assembly: GCF_000622305.1. Lineage (NCBI taxonomy): Eukaryota > Metazoa > Chordata > Mammalia > Rodentia > Spalacidae > Nannospalax > Nannospalax galili. The sequence continues at coordinate 31,601 of NW_008327608.1, forward strand.
GTGTCCTCTTCCAGCATATGTTCAAATCTAAAGAGGTCTAGGCATATAAGACAGGACATACTTATTTAAAGTACAAGATTCAAGGCAGAACTCAGAGTTACACACTCAACTTCCGTTTCCTTTGTTCATGAATTTCAGTCCAGGTTGGTCTCCATTTTTTCATGTTTCAGGAAGAATCAAGTCCAAGCATCTGGTTTTGCCTTATCCACAAGCTAGAATCCATTCTATGCTTTTATCAGTGATCAAACTAGAACCAAGGACTTTGGACCTGGTAGTTGTGGAGGTTTGAATGAGAAATGTCCACCCTAGGTTCCTGTATTTAACATTTGTTCCCTGGTTGGAGGCCTGGTTGGTGAAGGTTATGGATCCTTTAGGAGGTGCAGCCTTGCTGGAAGGAGGTATGTCACTAGGCACTGACTGTGAGTGTTTATAGCCAGACCCCACTTCCTGTTTTCTGCCTCTGATTCTTTGTGTGTGGATGAAATCTTATCTGTCATCTTTCTGTCCCCAATTGCATGCTTTCTGCTTCATCATGGACTCTATTCCTCAAGAAATCTAAGGCAAAATAAACCCTTCACTTCCTTATGTGGCTTTTGTCATTTTATTTTATCAAGGGGCCATAAAGTAACTAATACACCAGGCAAAGGCTTTACCACTGTATTATGTCTGTATTCTTTCCCTTTTACAATTTAAATGACAAAATGAATAAATAAAAAATAATATCAATATATCATGACATCTAAAAAATTATACCAAATTTAAATTTATTTCTCTAAATGACAGTTTCTTTAGAAAACACCATTTGGTTTTTGTCTTAACTTCGCCTGCTATCAAGAAACATGTGAACACTGGGGTAATTATGATAAGGAACACATAAACTCACATAAAATATTCATTCTTTGGTGACTGGAGAGATGGCTCAACAGTTAAGAGCACCAGATGCTCTTGCAGAGGACCTGGATTCAGTACCCAACACCTACATGGTGGATACCAACCATCTGTAACTCCAGTTCCAGGGGATCTGATGCCCTTCTCTTACCTTCAAGGTCATTAATGGACACAGGTGCACTCACACATATGCAGGCAATATGCTCATACACATAAAATAAAAACAATAGATAAAAATGTTTACTGTGCTATATAGGGAATATCTCATCCATCAATTCACAGCCTGAATTTAATTGACTGGCATATCTGTGTCTCTCATAGATTCCATAGATTGCTAAAGTTGTTTGTAAACTGGACACACTTGGGAAGCTGGTACCTTACATGAAGCATTTCCTACAGGACAGTCGACATGTCCCTGGGGAATTTTCTTAATTGCTGATGGATGCTACTAGGGTCCCTCCCACTGTGGGCTTTACCATGTAAATGGCTTCAGCATTTATATAGGCAAATGGACCTGGGCTGTCTAAGAAAGGTAGCTGAGCAATCCAGAGGTAGCAAGTCAGTAAGCTGCATTCCTCCAAGGTCTTTGCTCCAGTTCCTGCCTACAGGCTCCTCCTTTGAGCTCCTGCCTTAATATCCCTCAATGAGGGACTGTAACTTGTAAGCCAAATAAACCCTTTCCTCCCACAAGTTGTCTCTGGTCATGGTATTTATCATAGCAACAGAAACCAGACTAATACATCTCTTTCCATCTGTTTCCCATGTTATTTAGACAGCAATAATCTCTGTTCACCTGTCTTTGCCAACTTGAAATTACCCACACTTTCATCTTAACATCTAAAAAAATGAGATAGTGCCACTGTTAGTTCAGTTCTCAGAAAGCAATAAAACCTGGTGTACTCTAGAGAACAGTATGGAAAGTACAGACAGACTGTGGTAGGTCTATGGAACTGAGAGATTTATGGCACTAAGAGGTTGAAAAAAAAAGTTAAGGGGGACACCAGCTTGGCCTGGACAGCCAGAACTATAAACTGCTCTTACACACTTAGATGTGAGTGCAAGGAGGGTATGTGAACATTACAAAGAATTTACGATGCCATGATGGTATGGTTAATTAAAGAAATGCAATAGCATCACCTGGACATCTATAGTTCCTTGTCATTTATACTATTGGGGAAATTCATCCACTTGTACATCCTCATAAGGCTTCTTTATACTTATGAAGATAAATTCTTTCTTTACTTCTGCCCATTATGTGTGATTGCTAGGTAATTTCCACAGGATTTGATGTGAGTGAGGTGCAAACAGGAAATGGTAGATTAAGCAGGGCAAGTGTGACTCTTCCATGCCCCATGTCTCTGACATTTTTAAAAATTATTTATTTATTAATCAGATACTTAGAAGAAGCATTTCATTACAACAACATTGACATATTCAATAACAATTTCCTGAGCTAAGATGCATCTCTTTCAAAATTGGCTTTAAATTTTTAGGTTTACAGTTGAATTATTACAGTTATACAATATTGTACTCAGTAGTGCTCTAAACCACTGAGTGCTTAAAACCCTTAAAATAATAACCTTTAAAAAAGATCTCCATTTAATTATTAAAATACGCAGTTTCATAAAGAAAAATCATTTTTAATGCATTTGACATTAAGATGTTTGCACATGCATTTCTAATCTCTATATATCTGATTCCTACTAGTCACAGTCAGTTACTTTCTGAGCTCCTCGGCATCTGAGCATAGATATAAAGTCATGAGGTAGATTTCAACAGTAATGTTTTTCACATCTGCTAATTAATAAGGAGCAAATTTTTATGCTTTGAAGAATTATTTTTAATCATTTCTTAAAATTTTTAATAACAACATGTATAGAAGAAGCATTTCACTACAGCTTTAACATATTCAGTAACACACTCCAGAGCAAGAGTACATCTCTTTCACAAGTAGATGCAAGTTTCTAGATTCACAGTTGAATTAATACAATTATACAGTATTGAACTCAGTATAAGCCCTGTGAGACATAAGATTGAATAAGTTTCTAACCTTTAAAAAAGATCTCCATTTCATTTTAAAATATACTTTATCTTACAGAAAGACTCATGATGTTGGTGCTTGCATCCCTAATCTGTATGTATCTGCTTATTACTAGTCATAATCAGTTGCACTTGGATCCTTGGTGCCTGTGTATGTCTATGAAGTCATCGGGTAGATTTCAATGGTGTTGTTTATAACCTCTAATAATTACCATGATGTAAATTTCTATGCTTCCTCCTCAAATATAATATTTTTTAATTTGATTTTTCTATGTGTGTGTATGTCACACAGAACATCCCAAACCATCTTATTCAACTATACACCCACTTCCCAGATGGCACCCTCCCATAGCCTCCCTCCCACCCACTAGAGCCCTTATACTCTGATATCCCTGTTACTGTCTGCTGCGTTGTCAGCACCCCAGCCATTCCCCACTTCTTGCCCTTCTGGTGGATCTAGTCAGCCTATCTAGAGATCTTTGTTTTAGTAGGGTCAGCTGTTCCTCATCTAGCAGCAATCAGTTGTCAATATTCCTTTAGATAAGATTGGGGTCTGCTGTTCATTTTCCCAGTTCTATGCTGGGTTACTATCTGGGAGTCCTTTTGGCCACCCTGGCCAACAACTCAAAAGAAGGTATCACCTATCTGGCATTGCTGCTTGTTACGTAGCCTTTAGCTATGCATATGGACTCTTAAGAAATTATATTGGCCCCTTTAATCTTTGGTTGTACTATCTTTTGGATGTTTAAGGCCATAGAGTTGGCCCAGATAAACCAATTAATTTTTACTCTTAAGGTAGTTTGAGGATCTGTTCCTCAGGGGTCACATGGGTTTGGGAGGAGCCCCTGGCTCCTTTCTTTAACCAGTTCTGCCTATGTGAACATAAGTCAAAGGTCCTGCTCAACCATGTTTGGCTTCGCTTGAAAGCACGGAGGAAATGATTCCCCTGTGTTGACCATCCTGTTTGTAGACTGGACACTGGTTCAAGTCCATCTGGCGGGGTCTCCTCAGCCTCCTTGATCAAGAGGACAGGTGGCCTACCACAATTACAGAACATTTTGAGAGATGTTCATAGTCTCCCGGAACTAGTTGACCTAGGAGGGCTAGGGGCAAAAACTGTCCTTTATGTCCCTCTGACCAAATTATTAAAAGCCTCAAAGTATGTCTGTTAAACATCCAAGAAGGTTAGTTCCACCAGTCTGCTACTTTTAATTACTGTGTGTCATGTAGATAAATCTTGGGCAAAGACCAATTTTTCTCAGATAAACCTTATCTAGAGATATTTTTCTTGATCTGTTCATATTTCTTGATCTGCTATGTATAATTTGTCAGTAGGTTGTAAGAGTAATATGGTTCCCTCTGGTTTTCAAAACTAGCTAGGCATTATTCATCTCTCCAACTCTCTCACCCCTCCACCATGGTTTTTCCACTTAAGGTGGCCCCATCCCCCCTTCTCCCTTAATAACACCCTTCTCCTACTGTCCTACCTCTCTCGTGAATCTAAGCGCTGGTTCTTTGAAAAGATAAACAAAATTGACAGACCGCTAGCCCAACTAACCAAAAGAAAGAAAGAGCACCTCCAAATCAACAATATCAGAGATGAAAGGGGAAACATCACAACAGACACCAGGAAAATACAGAACATTATAAGAGAATACTTTAAAAACCAATATGCTACTAAATTTGAAAATGTAAAAGAAATGGAGGGATATTTAAAGACATGGAAACCACCAAAACTAAAGCAAGAAGAGATTAACAGCTTAAACAGACCAGTAACACAAAAAGAAATTGAAACAGTAACACAAAACATCCCGACTAAAAATAGCCCAGGACCAAGATGGATTTACAGCAGAATTCTATCAGACATTTAAAGAAGATATACATCCAATACTGCTTAATTTATTCAAAAAGATAGAAATGGAGGGAGAACTTCCAAATTTCTTCTATGAAGCCAGCATCACTCTAATACCAAAGTCTGGTAAAGATACAACAAAAAAAGAAATCTATAGACCCAAATCCTTAATGAACATAGATGCAAAAATTCTCAACAAGATACTTGCAAACAGCATACAGACACATATCAAAAATATCATCCACCAATGGTCAAGCCAGCTTTTATCCCAGAGATGCAGGGATGGTTCAATATACATAAGTCAATAAACATCATAAACCATATAAATGGGCTCAAAAACAAGAACCACATGGTAATTTCAATAGATGCTGAGAATGCCTTTGACAAAATTCAACATGCATTGATGTTCAAAGTCCTAGAGAGAATTGGACGGGAGGGAACATATCTCAACACAATCAAAGCCATATACAACAAACCAATAGCCAACATCATTCTAAATGGAGATAAACTGGAAGCATTCTCATTGAAATCAGGAACCAGACAAGGCTGTCCACTATCTCTACTTCTCTTTAACATAGTGCTTGAAACTCTTTCAAGAGCAATAAGATAAGAGAAGGAAATTAAAGGAGTAATAATTGGAAAAGAAGAGATCAAATTATCCCTTTTTGCAGATGATATAATATTATATCTAAGAGATGCCAAAAATTCCACCAAAACTCCTAGAAATTATTAACATATTCAGTAAAGTAGCAAGTTACAAAATTAACCTACAAAAGTCTTTAGCCTTTCTGTATACCAATAACAAGCAATCAGAGAAAGAGTACATGGAAACTTTCCCCTTCACAATAGCTGCAAAAAAAAGAAAATATCTCAGAATAAACCTGACCAAAGACATTAAAGACCTCTACAATGAAAAATTTAAATCTTTAAAGAAAGAAATTGAGGAA
>NW_008327608.1:37624-38216 GCF_000622305.1 Nannospalax galili
TAGACCCATAGACCAATGGAACAAAATTGAAGACCCAAATATGAGTAAATGCAATTTCAGCCACCTGATATTTGACGAAGGGGCCAAGAACATTCACTGGAGGAAAGACAGCATGTTCAGCAAATGGTGCTGGCAAAACTGGATCTCCACCTGTAGAAGAATGAAACTAAACCCTATCTTTCACCCTGCACAAAATTCAAATCCAAATGGATCAAAGACCTCAATGTAAAGCCTGAAATTCTGAAACTGTTGGAAGAAAACATTGGGGAAAACATACAAGACATAGGTGCGTCAAAGGATTTTCTAAACCAGACATCAAGTGCTCAGGAAACAAGGACAAGAATGAACAAATGGGACCTCATTAAACTGAAAAGCTTCTGAACATCAAAGGAGGCAACCAGGGAAGCAAACAGAAAATCCCCAGAATGGTAGAAAATCTTCTCCAGCGACACATCCCACCGAGGTTTAATATCCAGAATATATAATGAACTCAAAAAGCAGAGAATCAAGACAGGAAGTAACCCAATTAAAAGATGGGCTAAGGAGTTGAACAGAGTTCTCAAAAGAAGAAGTAAAGATGGCTATGAAGCAT
>NW_008327608.1:38463-41295 GCF_000622305.1 Nannospalax galili
ACACTTTGTACAACCATGTTTGTTGCTGCTCTTTTCACAATAGCTAAGAGATGGAAGCAACCTAAGTGTCCCTCAGCTGACAAGTGGTTAACAAAAATGTGGTATATTTACAAAATGGAGTTCTGTTCAGCAGTAAAGAAAGATTCAATAATAAAATTTGCAGGTAAATGGATGGATCTAGAAACTGTACTAAGTGAAGTAACACAGACTCAGAAAAACAATAGACCTGTGTTCTGCCTCATATGTGGATCCTAGAGCCAAATCCTGATATGTATGTATCCAGACATAACTACAGGAACCAGGATAATGAAAAGGTACCATGGAGGTAAAGGAAAAGAAAGAACCTGAAAGAGAAGAACAGTAGGAAACAGGCAGTAATAAGGGAGATATGGAGAAAAATTGGGTTATTTTAAGGGGAGGGGGAGGGAGGGTTATACAAGGAAACAGGGATAAAGGGAAAGAAGGAGCTAGAAGGATCCTCTGACATTTTTAAAGGATATAATAGATTGTGAGCCAGCAGGTGGGAGAGGAGCATAAAATATCTTCCAAAGTTATTGAACAACTTTTTCGAGTAGATATTTTTCAAATTGTGTTTCATTGTGCTTTCCAGGTAAAATGTAGGAATCTATGAAACTGAGTGTGTTGGTATGCCTGCATTCCCAGCACTGAGAAGGCTGAGAAAGAAAGATATTCGACTGAAGGACAGTCTGTGTTGCATATTGATACAGAGTTTCAAAAGAACCATAAAAATAGGTCATGTCTTGTAGCAGTTGGGAAAAAAATCTATGAGGAATATATTCTAATGATACTGTATCTTATTTAATTTTTTGTTTCCAGCAAAGAAATCTTTGCCCTGGTGCATGCAAACCAAGTATTTTACTAAGAAACTGCATCCCAGCCCTTCAATAACTATTTTACCCTGCTGAAAGATGACTAGTTTAAGAGGACAATTAAATAAAAATTTGTAGTATTATACAAATATAATAAATCTACAGAATTATCACATACACAACTGAGTATTATCTTGCACCATATAACACTTAAAGCTCTAAATATCTCAAAATAAATTTAATGGGAATATATGAGCCAGGCATGTTGACTCCAATCTGCAATTGCTTATAATGATTTTCAAGAGAGCAGATACTGCTCAGAGAGATACTATTTAAAATCAAGAAAGAGTGACAGAGAGAGAGGAAGGAATGTAGAAGTCAGGGAGGGGAGGGAAGGAGAGAGGAAAGAAGAAAATTCTCTCTAGAAAAATCTTAAAACTTTAACAATGTATGGTGGCTATAATAAGCATAAATGAATGCATTTTAAGGATTCAAAATTTAAATATTTTACTCCTGTGCATTCTTGAATGTCTCATACATTTTTACCGGTGACAGGAAATATGGTTTCTGTTTTTTTAGAAAATGGTACACAGTTTCTTTACCAATCATCTGAAACAGTTAGCAATCTATCACATAAACCGGAGTCTAATCAAATTACTAAAAAAGCTAAGGAGGAATGGAAACTATTTTACAAAGTATGATTGTAAAACAGCCACCAAGGCTTAGCCAGAAAAGGATAACAGAGTTGCTACGTGTGCATACTCCAAGAACTGGATTCTTTTTTTAGGAACAATAGAACTTAGCTAGGCCAGGTGGTACATGCTTGTAATGTTAGCATTTGGGAGAGTGAGGCAGGAGGATTAGTATGAATTCAAGGACAGCGTGTGCTATATACAAAGTAGGAAATCAGTCAGGTTTCTGTAGAAAGAAAGAAAGAAAGAAAGAAAGAAAGAAAGAAAGAAAGAAAGAAAGAAAGAAAGAAAGAAAGAAAGAAAGAAAGAAAGAGAGAAAGAGAGAGAGAGAGGGAGGGAGGGAGGGAGGGAGGGAGGAAGGAAGGTTGGTTGAAGGAAGGAAGGAAAGAAAGAAGGAAGGACTGAATGAACAAAGGAAGGAGAGAGGGAGGGAGAAGTAGAATAAAAGGAAGCGAGAGAGGGAGGAAAGAAATCAGGAAGGTAAAGAATAAGGAAAAGGAGAGAGAAGGGAGACAGGAGGGAAGGTCAGGAAGGAAGAAAAGGGAAAAGAAAGTGAAACTCAGGATTAATTTGCTAAAGAAAAGGTAGAAGATGGTAGAGCCGAGAAGTGCGACATGCAAGGTGGTTGGAAACTTTTCATGTTTGACAGACAATGTAAAACCACCTGACTAAAGAAGGAACAGTGTGAAGTGAACTAGTAGCATCACCTTCACAGCCACGAAATCCAAGTAAGGACACATCATCATCAAACTTGTGTGAACTCAGCACAAAGAAGAGAGGGAGAGAGCGTGCCTAGAAAACAACTTTAGGAAAAGGAAATATATACAACTGACAGGAATTTCTCACAGAAAGTCATCCAGTTCAGATGGAAGTGGAGCAATAGTTTTCTGTTGCTGAAAGAAAAGAATATTCTGTGAGCTGAAAATATCCTTCAGGAATGAAAGCAGTACATTTGCATATGAAGAAAATCAAAGAGAACTCCAAATTAACTGCCAAATTAACTGATTCAAAGGCAATGTTCACTCATGGGCATGTAGTTCAGTGGGTACAGTTTACCTAGCAGGCAGGAGGCCCTGTGTTCAGGTCCAGTCATTGTAGCACTCAGGAAGCAGAGAGAGGAGGATCAAGAGTTGAATATTATATTATCTCTTTTTGATTGTTGAGCATGACACCAACTCTGGATACATGACAAGCTGTCTCAAAAATAAATAATGAATAAAAAATAAATCTATAAATAAATACAGAAATGAATAGCATGCATATCATAAAGGGTAAAATCAAACAAATACTGTCCTTAGATGTGATATTAA
>NW_008327608.1:41434-53620 GCF_000622305.1 Nannospalax galili
ATCCATATGCGCAGTCATACATTCTCCACACATTCTCTCTCTCTCTCTCTCTCTCTCTCTCTCTCTCTCTCTCGAATTGGTTATCTCCACACACACACAGTACACATGACACAAAACAAATAAGTGATAATAAAGGTATTTGAAATTATCAGCCCAGAGGGAATTGAAAATTAAAAATAATTAAGATATGACTGCAAACATATTAAAATGCTAACACAAACATAAAAAAAAAACCAGCACCAAATTTGGCGAGAATGAAAAATATGGACTCATTTGTCTATTGATGGTGGAGAAGTAAAATAAAATAAGAATTCAGAACTATCTAATAGTTTCTTTGCTAATTGAACTTGCACTGCTTTGTATCCAAACTGATCATTGTCCCACTGAGCATTTATTGCAGACAAATGAAGAGTTACGTGTATACAAAAATCTTTACGGCAACTCTGCCCATTGTAGTCAACCCCAGAATATAAAGACAATTTCCTTCAGTAAGTGAAATGTTACAGTAACCTGTGGAATCCTGTACACAGACCTAATATTTAGAATTAAAAGGGAGCAATCTGTTCGTGAACTTTATATAATTATACTGAAATGAGTAAGCCCACCATGAGGGTTCACACTGTCATGAAATTGTAAATACAGCAACAAATTTCCCAGCTTCCAAGAATTAGAGGGGCAGTAGAATTGTGGGGCATTACATCTATTTTTCTTATGTTGTACTGTTATTGTGTAAAGTAGTATGCCATCAGTCATCATTCAGTCACTATGAGAATATACCTGAAAGAATCAGCTTAAAAAGAGGGAAGGTTTCTGTTGCTTCATGACTTCAGAGGTTTCTGTCCATGGTCACATGGTGCACTGCTCTGGACTTGTGCTGAGTCCAAGCATCACGGAGGGAGCACATGGTGGAGAAAAGCTGCTCATTTCAAGTGGTTGCTAAGAAGGAGAAAGAGAGAGTGGGAGGAGGGCTGTACAATGCTGCCTTGTGGACATAACAGGACTGATGTACTCATGAATTCATAGCAGCTGGGTAACGTAGTATTCTATCCATGGTTAGTCTCTCCAGAACAGAATATTTCCATCTACCCATGTAGATTACAGTATATATATATATATATATATATATATATATTATATGTATATATATATATTTTATATGTATATATGTATATACGTATATATGTATATATATGATGTGGAAGCCATGAAGCTAGGCTAGACAGCTCTTTGACGATACAATATCTTCTGTTTTATATTCATGTAATATATATTCAAACAATCAGATGCATAAGCACCAAATAGAAAACAGTAAAGATAAAAGATAATCAATATTAACCAAAAAATTAAATAAACATGTATAGTTCCTTTGGTCTGACGGGCCAGGGCCTGCATGATGGCCTCCTGGGTAGAGGCTCCTGCTCTGAAACCTACATAACTGATTGTACTTCTCAAGCATCAATCCTAACCCAGAGCCTAGGGAGAGGTGGAAGGCACAATAAACTCCACAGTTGTCCCCTGATCTGCACACATGAGCACACGCACTCTACAGACACCCATCATACACAGACATAATAGAATAATAAATTTTAAACATTTCCCCTGTTTGCATCCCTCATAGACTGCCTAAAGGATTTCACATGTTCTATCTATATGTTAAAGTCTATCCGGTCCATCTTGTGACCTGAGCTGTCTGTCAGTGTGAGTTCATCCACTGGAGCCTGTTCAGACTATTTAAAATCAGTCTTTTAAAGAAGATCACCTCACTCTTACCCAGCAGTAATCACCTACCAATAGTTTCTCATCTAAGGTTGGGTCTTCTGAGCAATTTTCCCAGTACATGCTGGTTTTTAGCCTGATTGAGTTTGCATGGGTCTTGTGTATGCTGTCACCATTGCTGTAAGTTCATACGAGCATGTTCCCAGGAGCCTATAATTCTCTTTCCATATGGTCATCAACCTCCTCCCCTGGCTCTTATAATCTTTCTCCCTCTCTTTCACAATGATTCTTTTTTAAAAAAATATTTTTTATTTTATGTGTATAAGTGTGTTACCTGCATGTGTGTAAGTGCACATGTCGGCAATTTCCCCAGTACATGCTGGTTTTAGCCTGATTGAGTTTGCATGGGTCTTGTGTATGCTGTCACCATTGCTGTAAGTTCATACGAGCATGTTCCCAGGAGCCTATAATTCTCTTTCCATATGGTCATCAACCTCCTCCCCTGGCTCTTATAATCTTTCTCTCTCTCTTTCACAATGATTCTTTTTAAAAAAAATATTTTTTATTTTATGTGTATAAGTGTGTTACCTGCGTGTGTGTAAGTGCACCCATGTCTTGCAATGCCTGTAGAGGTCAGAAGAAGGTACCAGATCCCCTGGAACTCAAGTTACAGATGGTTGTTAGCCACCATGTGGGTTCTGAGATTAGAATCCAGGTCTTCTGCAAGAGCGCTGAGTGCTTTTAACCACTGAGCCATCTCTCCAGCCCCCGCAATGATTCTTCAGCCATGGGTGGGTGAGGTTTAATGTAAGAGTACCGTCCGGGGATGTACATTCTGCAGTCTCTTATTCTCTACAGTTTGGTCAGTTGTGGTCTCCTGTGTGCATCACCACCCTGTTGCATGGAGGAAGCTTCACTGATGAGACTTGTGAGACCCATTAGTGTTCTCTCTACCCCTAGTCCTACTATAATCCATGAGCGTTATATGCAGAGGTTGCATTCCTGATGCATCACTTAGGGTTGACCACCACACAGACACTTATTGTCTGTATTTATCAATTAAGATCATCTGTCACAAAAGAAGCTTCTTTGAAGTGTGGTGACTGGTATACCTGTATATCAGGATTTGGCGCTAAGATCCACAAATGAGAGAGAACATATGACACTTGTTTTTGTGAGTCTTTGTTACTTCACTTAGAATAACAGTTCCTGATTCCATCCATATACCAGCAAGTTTCCTGATTTCATTTTTCATTAATCGCTGAGTAGAACTCCATTGTGTAAATGTACTACACTTCATCATCCATTTTTTAAAGAGTTAACCACATTGCTTTTCATAGTGGTTGTATGAGATTGCAATATTACCAGAAATGAATGAGTGTTCCCCTTTTCCCATATCCTCACCAGCATGTGGTATCATTTGTTCTCTTGATCTTAGCAACTCTGACTTGAATAAAATGAAATTTTGATTATTTTTTAAATTATTTGTTTTATACTCTACATGATTAGAAGAAGCATTTCATTACAACACCATGACATATTCAATAAAAATTTCCACAGAAAAGATGCATCTCTTTCAAAATTGACTATAAATTTTTAGGTTCACAGTTGAATTAATAAAGTTATACAAAATCGTACTCAGTATAAACCCTATAAGACATAAAATTGAGTGAGTATTCAACCTTTAAAAAGATCTTTATTTCATTTAAAAATATATTGTTTCATACAGAAAAATTCATGCTTTTCTTCTTTGATTTATTTATTTATTTTATGGGACTTTTGGCTACTCTAACATTTCCCCCCCCCTGAAAAGGTAACCCTAAATCTTTTAAGGATTAGATACAAGCTCCCAAACAAATACTTTCAAAATTCTGGCCTTTGGAACAGAGTATGTTGCTTAACAGGCCCAAGGACATTTTGACTTTTAGCCAAGAAACTGGCTGCTTTTCTTTTGGGTCTTTTTAAAAATATATTTTATTATTTTTATTTTATGTGTATGAGTGTATTGTCTGCATGCATTCCAGTGAACCCATGTCTGTGCAATGCCTGTGGAGCTCAGAAGAGGCCATCAGATCCCCTGGAACTGGAGTTAAGGATGGTTCATAGCTGCTATGTGGGTGCTGGAAACCAAACCTGGGTCCTCTGCAAGAGCAGTCAGTGCTCTTACGTGCTGAGCCATCTCTTCTTTGGGATCTTTTTACTCTAACTGCCTAGACAATTCCTACCTCCTATTCTTATCACACCATCCCATGAAGAGGTTACCCAAATTGACAATAGGGAATAGGGACACAGACCGATTTGGCTTCTTCCACGCTGAACAGGGACACAGGGTGAGGTAACTGGAGTACCCCTTCAGTGGGTCTATCTAAAAGACTCCCAAATTGCATAGCTCTTGTCTCTGAGGGGAGAAGAAAGTCATTGAATCCTCAATAGGAGATGTGAAGGAGAAGTAAAGGCAAGAGTAATTAGCATTACAAGTTCTAGATGGAAAACTAGAAAAAAGTCAAAACAGGACAATTTTCAAATGTTCATATAAGAGTCCATTGGAATTTCTTGACAAGGGCTTCCAACAGCATCCCTCTAACAACTTACCAGGATTCGGTGCTAGGATCCACATTTGAGGATGAACACATATCTTTCTGTTTGTTTATTTGTTTTTCTGAGTCTGTGTTACTTCACGTAGTATAATAGTTCCTAGTTCCATCCATTTACCTGCAAATTTCATGATTTCATCTTTCTTTACTGCTGAGTAAAACTCCATCATATAAATGAACCACATTTTCATTATCCACTCGTCAGTTGAGGGACACTTCGGTTGCTTCCATCTCTTAGCTATTGTGAAAAGAGCAGCAACAAACATGGATGTACAAGTGTCTCTGAATAGGATGAGTTCTTTGGGTATATGCCAAGGATGGTATAACTGAGTCAAATGTAGTTTTATGAGTTCCCCACACTGTTTCCATAGGGTTGTACAAGTTTTCAGTCCCACTGGCAGTGGATGAGTGTTCCTCTTTCCCCACATCCTCTCCAACATTTGGTATCATTTGTTCTCTTGATCTTAGCCAGTCTGACTGGAGTAAGATGAAATCTTAAAGTAGCTATAATTTGCATTTCCCCAATTACTAGTGATGTTGAACATCTTTTAAGATGCTTCTTAGCCATCTTTACTTCTTCTTTTGAGAACTCTCTGTTCAACTCCTTAGCCCATGTTTTAATTGGGTTACGTCCTGCCTTGAGTCTCTGTTTTTTGAGTTCATTATATGTTCTGGATGTTAAACCTCTGTCAGATGTGTCACTCATGAAGATTTTCTCCCATTCTGTGGGTTTTCTCTTCACTTCTCTGGTTGCCTCCTTTGATGTACAAAAGCTTTTTTGTTTCATGAGGTCCCATTTGTTGATTCTTGACCTTGTTCCCTGGCCAATTGAGGTCAGGTTTAGAAAATCCTTTCCTACACCTATATCTTATAGGTTACTGCCAATGTTTTCTTTTAACAATTTCAGAGTTTCAGGCTTCACATTGAGGTCTTTGATCCATTTGGAGTTGACTTTTGTACATGGTGAAAGATAGGGGTTGAGTTTCATTTTTCCACAGGTGGAGATACAGTTTTGACAGGACCATTTTCTGAACATGCTATCTTTCCTAAAGTGAATGTTCTTGGCCCCTTTGTCAAATATCAGGTGGCTGAAATTGTGTGTACTCATATTTGGGTCTTCAGTTTTGAACCATTGATATACGGGTCTGTTTTTGTGCCAGTACCATGTTGTTTTTATGACTATATCTCTGTAATACAGTTTTAAATCTGGTATAGTAATCACCCCATCATTGCTCTTAGTGTTTAGCGTTGCTTTGGCTATCAGAGTTCTTAGGATGGATTTTTCCAGTTCTGTGAAAAAATGTCATGGGGATTTTGATTGGCATCACATTGAATTTATAAATGGCTTTTGGTAGGATGGTCATTTTCACAATATTAATTCTTTCAATCCATGAGCATGGGACATCCTTCCATCTTCTGATGTCTGCCTTAATATCTTTGGTGATGTTTATTCTGAAATATTTTCTTTCTTTCTTTCTTTCTTTTTTTTTGCAGCTATTGTGAAAGAGAGTGTTTCCATGTGCTCTTTCTCTGATTGCTTGTTATCGGAGTATAGAAAGGCTACAGACTTTTGTAGACTAATTTTTTAACCTGACACTATACTGAACATGGTAATAATTTCTAGGAGTTTTCTGCTGGAATTTTTGGCATCTCTTAGATATAATATCATATCACCTGCCAAAAGGGATAATTTGACCTTTTCTCTTCAAATTATTACACCTTTAATTTCCTGCTCTTGTCTTATTGGTCTTGCAAGAGTTTCAAGCACTATGTTAAAGAAGAGTGGAGATAGTAGACAGCCTTGTCTGGTTCCTGATTTCAATGGGAATGCTTCCAGTTTTTCTCCATTTAGAATGATGTTGGCTGTGGGTTTGTTGTATATGACTTTAATTACATTGAGGCATGTTCCCTCCAGTTCAATTCCCTCTAGGACTTTGAACATAAATGCGTGTTGAATTTTGTCAAAGCATTCTCTGCATCTATTGAGATGTCCACATGGTTCTTATCTTTGAGCCCATTTATGTGATTTATGACATTTATTGACTTATGTATATTGAACCATCCCTGCATCTCTAGGATAAAGCCAACTTGATCATGGTGGATGATCATTTTGATGTGTGTCTGTATGTGGTTTGCAAGTATCTTGTTGAGAATTTTTGCATCTATGTACATTAAGGATATGGGTCTATCATTTTCTTTTTTGGTTGTATCTTCATATGGCCTTCGTAGTAGAGTGATGCCGGCTTCATAGAAGGAATTTGGAAGTTCTCCCTCCGTTTCTATTTTTTTGAATAAAGTAAGTATTATTTGATGCAGATTTCTTTAAACGTTTGCTAGAGCTCTGCTGTAAATCCATCTGGTCCTAGGCTATTTTTAGTCAGGACGTTTTGTATTACTGTTTTAATTTCTTTTTTATGTTATGGGTCTATTTAAGCTGTTAATCTCTTCTTGGTTTAATTTTTGGTGGTTCCCATGCTTTCAGATATCCGTCCATTTCTTTTAGGTTTTCAAGTTTAGTAACACATAAGTTTTGAAAGTATTCCCTTATAATGTTCTGTATCTTTCTGGTGTCTGTTGTAATGTTTCCCCTTTCATCTCTGATTTTGTTGATATGAAGGTGCTCTTTCTTTCTTTTGGTTAACTGGGATAGTGGTCTGTCAATGTTTTTTATCTTTTCAAAGAACCAGCTCTTGGAATTGTCAATTTTTGTATTGTTTTGTTTCAATTTCATTAATTTCTGCCATGATTTTTGTTATTTCTTCTTGTCCTCTGGGTTTGGGTTTCGTTTGCTGTTCCTTTTCAAGTGTGTTGAGTTGCAATGTTAAATCATTTATTTGTGGCAGCTTTCAATGTGTCCCAGAAGCTTTGTTGTGTGGTATTGTCCTTTTCACTTAGTTCCATGAATACTTTTATTTCTTTCTTGATTACTCCTTTGACCCATTCATCATTCGGGAGTATGTTGCTTAATCTCCATGTGTTGATGTAGTTACTAGGGTTTCTTCTGGTGTTGATTTTAAGCTTTATTGCATTGTGTTCTGATGGAATGCATGGAATTATATCAATCTTTTTTATTTGTTGAGGTTTGTTTTGTGCCCCAACATATGGTCAATTTTGGAGAAAGTTCCATGGGGCACAGAATAGAAAGTTTATTCTTTATTGCTTGAGTGGAATATTCGGTAGATATCTGTTAGGTCCATTTGATGTATGGTATTGTTTAATTTGGTTGTATCTCTTTTAATTCTCTGTCCTGTTGACCTATCTAATTGAGACAGTGGGGCATTGAAATCCCCTACTATCAATGAGTTGGGATTAATCTGGGTTTTAAAGTCCTGTGATACTGTTTTTATGAAGTTGGGTGCACCAGAGATTGGTGAGTATATGTTCATGATTGTAATATCTTCTTAGTTTATTGTTCCTTTGATCAGAATAAAGTGTCCCTCTTTATCTTTTCTGATTAGTCTTAGTTTACAGTTTATTTTATAAGATATTAGAATTGCAACGCCTACTTTTTTCTTAGTACCATTTGCTTGGTATATTTTTTTCCATCCTTTCACTTTAAGGTAGTGCCTGTCCTTGAAAGTGAGATGAGTGCCTTGCAGACAACAAAACGATGTGTTTTGTTTCTTAATCCACTCAAGTACTGTGTGTCTTTTGACTGGAGAGTTCAGTCCACTGAAGTTTAAAGTTATTCATGAAAGATGTGTATTGAGTCCTGTAATTTTTATTTCTGTTCATATTCTTGTTATAGCTGTGCATTTCCACAGTTACACCTTCACTGAGTTTCTTTCCATAACTCCTTGAGTATAGTCGTTCCTTTCTTCAGCTCTTTGTATTGCCTCAAGAACTCTCTGAAGGGCTGGTTTTGTGGACATGAACATTTTTACCTTGGTATCTGACAACCATCTAAGTTTTTGTTGACTGAATAGAATGGAAGTCTGGCCATTCCCACAACTCATTGTCCTGTGACACATTATGGCCCACTGAGGGGAGGCTGGACTCGAAAGGCAAATACTAGGGTGGACTCTGCTTTCCCTTCCATGGGTAACATCATGCTCTTTTTTGTGCTGTCTTTAGAGGCTCCGGAACCTATTAGCTTTACTCAGGTACGTCATTGGGGGTTGTACTTTAAACTAAAGATGCCTTCTCTCCTGACCTCAACTCCATCTCTGGCTGCAAGTGATTTACCCCCTCCCGCTTGCCCCCTTGTTTGGTGCATGGGACTTTGCACAGGCCTTAGAGGTCATCCTTGAGATAGAGAATCCCTTCCCTCCCCTGGAAAATGCCCATCCTCACCCTCCAAGCCTGCATCCCAGAGTGCTTGGGAAGTAAGACTGACTTTTTTTGCAGCCTTCGCAAGCCCTCAGGGCTAGAGACGGCTCTGGCCAGATGTGGAATACAAGGGCTTAACTTTCCAACTCCAGTAGTAATGGGCCCGGCTGCAGCAACAAAGTACTGGTGTCAAAGATTTGACCTTAGGGGAGAAGGGGTAGGGAAGGTGGCAGGGTAGCTAGCCAAGGGGCGCGAGGGCAGGGCAAAATACCTCAGCTGGCGCCTAGCGCGCTGGGCCCCGGGGTGGGCGTTGGGGGGCTCCTGCTTCAGCCCAAGGTCTTAGCCCAACCTAGGTCCGGAAACTTAAGCCAGAGGCAGAGAGGCGCACGGGGCTGGGAGTCAGGCGCAGTGTTCTGCAGGAGAGAGACAGCGATTTTCAGGTAGTCCCGGGAGGTAGCAGGGAGGCACCCCCAGTCCTGCAAGCTGCACCCTGGTCCGCCCCGTCCCGCTGAGGACAGCTGCAGGGTCTGTACCACCTGAGCCTCAAGGACGAAGCGGTCCCCCTCCTCTCCCTCTCCTCCGGCCCCAGGAGTGGAAAGCACGCGTGGGCACCCTCCCGCGCTGTCGCGGACCCCAAGCTCGCAGCAGGGACGTCTGGCCCAGGCTGCCACAGCCTCTGCGGGAATGCGGTGCAGGCAGGGGGCCCGGAAGGCGGCTGGTGGGCGCAGCCCGGGTCGAAAAGGCGGTCGTTCCCAGCGCCATGCCCCTTACCTTGGCGAGTCGTCGGGATCCGGCAGGAGGCGGTAGCGGTGCGGGGGCTCCGCGGGCGCCCAATAGGCTTCTGGGAGCACGCAGCCGCCACTGCACTGTCCACCGTTGCACAGTCCTCGGTTGCACGGTCCGCCTCTGTACGATCCGCGTCCTGGGCACACGCCGCGCTGCTGCAACCTGACAGTGCGGGGAATGCACATCCTCCGGGTGCCCTCTGGCCAGCTGGCTCGGCCTGGAGCCGGGCGCACACCCTTTGGGCACACCCACCGAGCCGGCGGCCGGACTGAGAGAGCGGGAGTGGGATCCCTGCGATCGCCCCCGAGTCCCCGCCTTCTTGTCGAGGCGCGGGCTTTGGTGTGTAGAAAGGGGCAGAATTGCGACACCGAGGGGCCGGTATTAGCCTTGGACAGAGTTGAGGAGAAAGTTTTTGAAAAGCATCCAGGAAACTCTTAACCTGTGTATAGCAGGTTAAGATTTCCCCAACACGTCCACGTGCATTTCGCTCTGTTTGTCTAGACAGCTCTGTCTTCGCAGTAGATGGAGAAACAGCGTCAGTGATGCAAGGTCATAACTTGCCCAAGGGACCCGAACCTAGGCCTGGCAACGGAAATTCTATGCGCAGTGAGGTCCTCACCTCACCCCAGTGTGGGAAAGTGAAGTGGTTCAGGAAGTGATATGGCTTAGCTAAGCAGTTTTCTTTTTTTTTCTTTCTTTTTTTTTTTTTTTTTTTTTTCTTTTTTTGGTCTTTTTGAGACTGGGTCTCCCTGTAACCTCAGCTGGCCTTGAACTCGCTATGTAGACCAGACCAAGCTGGCCTTGAACTCACAGAGAGTCTCCTGCCTCTGCCTCCCAAGTGCTGGGATTAAAGGTGCCACCAAGCCCCCGGCAGCAGTTTCCTTTTTAATTTCTTCCCTAGTCATGGCTGCAGCCCCACTCTGAAACGTCCATTTAGGCTTCATTCAACAATTACCGCCCCCCCCCCAGCTTTCAGTTCTAAATATTTGCATTTCAATCACCAACCTTGAATGGGCAGATTGCTGAGGGACACCTTGTGCACCTTATCCCCCTTAGGAAAGCCAGTGGTTTCTCCAACTCCTTACCGAGCCCCGACTAACCAGAACTGGGAGGAAGGACCCTGCAGCCTTCAGGTCTCCAGACCCCAGCTATGACCCTCTTTGCTCATACCTCTAGCACCCACCTTGGGGTAAAACGCAACCAGAGGAGTTCTGTTTTTGACAATGTGACCGAAAAAGAGAGATAGTTTGAATCTAGGGACATTTTTGTGACATTTTTCTGTTTCGACAGAAATATTGTTACTAGGATGAGTTCATTTCTACGAAGGTACCTCGGAGCTTCAAAATAGCCTCAGAGCAATAATCAAAGGGAATGGAGGCTTGGCCTCAGTGCTGGGACACAAGAGTGGTGGGGACTGGTAGCTGGAGAGCAGCTTCAGACTTTTACTGGTAAGGCCTGGTTGGTTTTTGTCACCCAGGGAAAGGAGTTAATACATCCAGAGCTTCTCATTTTTCCAGAGAAGTCATAAGCCCAATTATTTAAGTGAGGCCTCCTAATTTGCCTACGATTCATTTAAAAAATGCTAAGCTAGGGCCTGGAGAGATGGCTCAGCAGTTAAGAGCACTTGGTGCTCTTGCAGAGGACCTGGGTTCAACCCATTCCCAGCACCCACATGGTGGCTCTTTAGTTCTGGGGAATCCTACACCCTCTTCTGGCCTCCAGGCATTCTAGGTCTTGGAACGCTCTTCTTCTGCATCCTTGTATCTCTTAAAGAACATGTTTCTTGATTTCTGGGCACTGTGAGCCTAATTAGGCATGGGGCTGACACTGGGGTGTGGAGATAGAGCACCTTTCCCAGGAAGATGGAGCAGCAGTGCCAGACTGCTGTCCTCGAAAGCAGCTCAGCCTGATGACTCAGAGATGGAACCCTGTCTCTTGGCTAGAGCTGAGTCAAAGGAGTCACAGTCTGAACTGGGGCAGCCTGGGCTTTTAAAGTCCAGACCAGGGCTTCAAGAACAATGGGAAAAGTGTACTAAGTAAACACATCCACCTTGTATCCCCCACTCATACACATACAAAAGCCACAGGCACAGAAGAGCTAACTAGAACTTGAGCTATGCTTTCCTGTCATCACAGGAAAGCAACAGAAATAGACTAGTGGACCTTTGCAGAGTCCAGGAAAGAAAAGACTCCTCCCAGGTGACAGAGCTTCTAGGATTTCAAGTTTGGGCTCTGCAGAACCACTCTCAGACAGTAAGTGTTCATGCTGAAAGGTGATTTGGGATGGCTGGGCACAGTTCTGCTGCAGCTGAACCTTGCTGTAATCAGGACCAAGTGCAGACAGAGCGGAGGATGCCCTGGGCTGGTGAAGAGTGTAGGAGGATTAGCATGCATTCAGTGTCTACTCTGCACTGGGCGCTGTGCTGAGCATTTCACCTTCATTATCTGTCTCACTGGGATTTGCACCATTTCTGTGAAATGGCTGTCACTTGCCTACTGAAGGCAGTGAGGTATAAGGTCCTGTAGGACCCTGAGACCCTCTTCATTCACCCGCTACCGCCAATCCCTCCAGACCCCCACTAATTGCTCTTTTAGCTTCTGTAAAATGCTTGGCTGCTGCTTTAGACATGCCTAGACATGCCCTGGCATGCCCTGACCCCTGCCTGCTATCCCCCCCACTTCCAGGAAACTATAGATTAAGCAAGCCCGGGCATGAAAACTGCCCTATAAGGTAAAAACAGAGACTCCTGACCCCACAGATAATAGTCAGCACATTCCACAGCCCGAGAATAGCACCTACCAATAAGAAACTTCCAGGGCT
>NW_008327608.1:53693-74118 GCF_000622305.1 Nannospalax galili
CACTCTCCCTTACTCTGGGCTCTCAGCACGGATCCGTTGAGTTGGTGAGGTCTGAGAGCCCGAGCTTAAGCCCGAATAAACCATAAACCTTTGCTTTTGCATTTTGGTGTGTTGGGTCCTTGGTGGTCTTTTGGGGGTCCAGTGGATGAGGTACAACAGTCCTTAGCCTAGTAAGGTAGGGAGGTGGGCTCAAATTTGGGTCTTGGTGACAGAAGACTAATGTTTTCATGTTTTTTTCTTTCTTTTTGAGACAGGGTCTCCCTGTAGCCCCACCTGGCCTGGAACTCACTATGTAGACCAGGCTGGCCTCGAACTCACAGAGATCTGCCTGCCTCTGCCTCCCAAGTGCTAGGATTAAAGGCATGCACCACCATGCCCTAACAGACTAATGTTTTCTGACAGAAGCCTGGAAGATGCGTCACCCAGAATTTGCTCTGAGAGAGGACACTGCGCAGTTGTAAACAGCATGGTGAGCAGACAGTCCCCACATATGGTGGTTCCTACCAAGTGAGCCTATGTCACAGGTATGCTGGCAAAAATTGAGAACCAGCTCTCAGAGAGGGCACTTTGTGTATGTAGGCTGTCAATTCTCATTCCTCTCTCTGGTTCTATGAGCCTTGTACCTGGTTCAAACACTGAATTAATGAATAATAAATCACTGACCTTAGAGGAAATGCAGGTAGGCTCCTGTGAGCCTCTGGTCACATTTTTAATCAACCCCATTAATATATGCAATAATCTCCCCTTATCCACAAGAGATGCATTCTAAGACTCCCTCGTGGATGCTTAAAACCTTGCATAGTACAGAACCCTATGAACACTATGTCTTTTCCTTTGTATACATAGCTCTAATAAAGTTTATTTTTAGGGACAGTAAGAGCACTAATAATAAAACAGAATAATCATAACAATGAAAGTTATATGAGTACAGCTTCTCTCTCTCTCTCTCTCTCTCTCTCTCTCTCTCTCTCTCTCTCTATCAAAACACCTTAATGCAACTGAACATGGTGGTACATGCCTTTAGTCCCAGTGCTAGGAAGGCAGAGGCAGAGGCAGAGGCAGGCAGATCTCTGTAAGTTAAAGGTCAGCCTGGTTTACAGAGCAAGTTTCAAGCCAGCCAAAGCTACAGTGTGAGATCTTGTCTCAAAAAACAAAATAAAACAGCTTAGTGTACTGTGCTCACTCTGCTTTGAAGTAAAGAGATGAGGCAGTGACATAGATGCTGTGATGACTATCACCTCATATAAACCCTATGGTACCATGAGAGCTTATCTGATGACTGATGGCTGCTAAGTGACTAAGGACAGCGTAGTGTGGACAGTATGGACACTGGGATGAGTGACAAGCAGAGTGGGTGGGTTCGATCAGCACACCATGTCCTCATGTGATTCAGAATGGTGCTCAGTTTAAAACTGATGAATTGTTTATTTCTGGAAATTTCCATTTAATATTTTTCGACTGTGGCTGATAAGGGGTAATTGAAACTTCAGAAAACAAAACCAACAGGAGAATATTGTACACTTGTTTTATACATGTTTCTGTTGATAGATCCCTTTTCCAATGCTCAGTGTTGACTTAGTGACATTGAACTCATGGCTAAACAGTACTAGAACTCAGGCCCAAACACAGCTTATCTAATACATGGTTTCTTCTTCCTTTTTTATCTTATTTCTTTATTTATTTTGGTCTTTTTGAGACAGGATTTCCCTGTAGCACCAGCTGACCTGGACTCACTATGGAGACCAGGCTGACCTGGATCTCACAGAGATCTGCTTGCCTCTGACTCCCAAGTGCTGGAATTAAAGGAGCGCACCACAGTGCCCGGCTTCTTTTTCATTTTAAATAAAATTTTTTTTATTAATTCTTTGAGAATTTAATTTTTTTATTTATTATTTTATGTGCATAAATATATTGCCTGCATCTAAGTGCACCGATGTCATGCAATGCCCATGGAGCTCAGAAGAGGTCATTGGATCCCCTGGAACGGGAGTTATGAACACTGTTAACCACCATGTGAATTCTTTGAGAATTTTATATAATATATTTTGATCACATTCACCCTTAATTCCTCTCATTAACTCCTCTCAGATTCACCTCACCTCCCTATTCCCTCAACTTCATGTTCTTTTTTAAAAATTAAATTATATATTCAGTTTGTGCGGCCCTCTGGGTGGGAGGCCCTTTACTAGACCATGATCTACCACCCACCAGGAACCATACCCTTAAAGAAAACTCATTCTCAAGCCGGACCTGGTGGTGCACGCCTTTAATCCCAGCACTCGGGAGGTAGAGGCAGGCAGATCTCTGTGAGTTCATGTCCAGCCCGGTCTCTATAGTGAATCCAGGCCAGCTGAGGCTACAGGGAGACCCTGTCTCAGAAAAAAAGAAAAAAGAAAAGAAAATTTACTCTCTGGACACGGTGGCAGTTTTCTTTAATCCCAGCACTTTGGAGGCAGGTGGATCTCTGAGTTTAAGGCCATTCTAGTCTACATAGGAAGTTCCAGGCCAGCCATAGCTACATAGTAACATTTTGTCTAGAGAAAGGGGTGGGGGAACTGACTCTGCTTCCCCCAGAAGTCATCAACTGTCCATAGCTCCTCAGTTAGTGGTGGGGGACATGCTTTCTCTATTAGATACCAGAGCCTTCTTGTATGTAGGAACACTAGACAGCACTTGACACTAAATTTGGATGCCATTTTAAGCAATAGAATCATGAAAAAGCCCAAAGATATGAAAAATCAAGCTCTAAATAAACCACAGGAGCATAATTATGGTATGAGAGACAGAGCAAGAAACAGAACACTGACTTGCGCATGTTGTACAATGCCATGGAGGTCAGAGGAGGGCTTCAGATTCCCCTGAACTGGAGTTAAAGACGGTTCGTAGCCACCATGTGGATGCTGGGAATCGAACCTGGGTCCTCTGCGGCTGGGAACATGCATGCTGGGGAGCTTAAACTCTTCACCACTTCTCCAGGTCCCTAGATGACCGAAATTTTAAAAAAAATTATTATTTTTTAAAATTTATTATTTTTTTATGTGTATGAGTGTATTGCCTGCATGTATGTGAATGCGCGCATGTTGTACAATGCCATGGAGGTCAGAGGAGGGCTTCAGATTCCCCTGAACTGGAGTTAAAGACGGTTCGTAGCCACCATGTGGATGCTGGGAATCGAACCTGGGTCCTCTGCAAGAGCAGTCAAAGCTCTCAACCGTTGAGCCATCTCTCCAGTCCCATGATGACTGAAATTTACATAAGTTAAAAAATTGCAACAGGGGCTGGAGAGATAGCCCAGCGGTTAAGAGCACTGGCTGCTTTTGCAGAGGACCTGGGTTCGATTCCCAGGACACACATGGTGGCAAACAACCTTCTGTAACTCCAGTTCCAGGGTATCCAACACCCTCTTCTGACCTCCATGGGCACGGTGCACTTATATGCATGCAGGCAAAACACTCATATACATAAAATTAAAAAATAATAAATAATGGGACTGGAGAGATGGCTCAGCAGTTAAGAGTACTGACTGCTCTTGCAGAGGACCCAGGTTCGATTCCCAGCACCCACATGGCAGCTATGAACCATCCTTAACTACAGTTCTAGGGAAATCCGAAGCCGTCTTTTGATCTCCACAGCATTGCTTGACACGGGGCACTCACATACATGCAGGCAATACACTCATACATAAAATAAAAATAAATAAAATATTTTAAAATAATAATAAATAAAATATTTTTAATTGTAACAAAAATATGCAAATAATGAGGATGTACTACATGTGTTTCATGTGTACACACATGCATCAATCAGCTTATTATAAATTTTACAGCAATAAAATGTTGTTGCACCAAATTCTCCTCCCCCTGCCCTGGGAGACCCGTGCCCGCCCTCTGGGATCCCAGGGCTGACAAAGCTGACAGGCTACCTTCTATTTGAGTTTTGCATAGTTTAATGCTGTTCTGGAGGGGGTGGACTTACAAAGGCATGAACTCTCATAGGCTTTTTCTTTCCCATATTTGAGACACGTGCCATCCCGCCCATGGTCTCCCACACTCCATTCCAAAATGGTGACTATCCCTCCGCTTTTTCCCAATGCACTCAGCATTTCTCAGCTTTGGTCTATAGACCCTCCCCTCTGAATCCCTGGGAGTTCAGTTCTAGTTGCCTTGGAGGACAAGCATACTCAACACTCCACCCCTTCCTACACCTCTCACAATCTTTCTGCCAGTCTTCCACAAGGATCCCTGAGCTTTGGAGAGGGTGACAGATGCAGAATCATTTTTCTTTTATTGTGGAGAAATATTGACTTCTTGGGCCTCCCTATCATTCATCTTCAAGATGATGCAAATTAAAAATAAAATAAATATTTGAAAAAATATTTATTATTTTTATTTTTTGTGTATGAGTATATTCCCCCACGGGGGGGGCGTGAAAGATAGAGGGAAAGGGGGTGCGACAAGCCCGCGGGGGGCGTGTGAGTGCCAGGCCCGCGCGGGGCGTGTTAGTGCCAGGCTCGCGGGGGGCGTTCCAGGTCCGCGGGGGGCGTGCCAGTGGTAGGCCCGCAGTTGAAGTGTCAGTACCAGCCCCGCGGGGGACGTGGCAGGCCCGCCGGGGGCGTGGCCAGGCCTGCGCATGCGCAGCTGCACGCTCTGGCCCGCCCCTGCAGGCTTGATGCTCATGCTCTGAGCGTGCGCAACAGCAAGCTCTGGCCCGCCCCTTCAGTAGGCTTGCTGCCCATGCTCTGAGCACTTCCTTGTGTAGGCCTTGGGGTGAAGTTGGGCAGGACTAGCTGGCCGGTGGCGGCGGAGCAGGCGAGGCGCAGGATGGAGGCAGCGGCGCTCCCGGAGACGAAGGTTGGTGTAGCGGGACCGGTCGCCGCGGAGGCGCCTGGGCGGCCCCTCCACGCTCCCTAGGCGCCGTCGCCTTGGGTGCGTTGAGCAGCCCGGTGCTCTGGCCCGCGGGGCGCGCTGAGCGGCTGAAGCAGCCCGCGGCTTCTGCTTCTGCTGGCGGGGCCTGTATGCTACTGCCACCCCGACTCTTGGACGGAGGAGGATGAAGGCAGCGAGCAGCAGCGGCAGCTGAACACTCCTCGCAGGTACCGCACGCGACACCTCACCTCCGAGGCTGGGCCGGGTAAGCCGCGGGCGCCGCGCGGGAGGTGGGCGCGTTCTGGGCGGACCCTGGTGAGTGCGGGGCAGACCTGGGGGGCTTAGGGTACTGCACTTTAAACAGATGCTGCCTGCATGGTGTGTCACAGCCTCAACTTGAGATGCAAAACCCGAGCTTACATGTCCTCACCCCAGACCCCCCACCCCCACCCCGGCGTGCGTTCCTCAGTAAGGTCTTGAGTGGGTAACAGCAGAGAAACTTTAGCAAGCACTTGCCAGTCAGTAGAGAGTTACACTACTATCTTGGATTGACACGTTTCTGTGTTGTGGGCTTGCACGGGAAGTCATTGTACACCTCTCTCCTCATCCTCATCTGTAAAGATGAAGATTGTCAGCACCGTGCATTCTCTGTGAATTGAGGAACAAAGTCTTGTCAAAAGTGCGCGTTGATGTCAAGGGCGGCAGTGGTCTGTGTAGCAGTACTGTAACTCGCTTAAGATGGGGGGGAAGAGTTGAAAAAAATAATCGCTTGTGAAGTTGTGCATTATACCAGAATGTATTTTCGTATAACAGCCTGCTTGTTCTTTTTGTTAAAAGGTCATTGGTAAATTACATAGATGTAATATTTCCATGAAACTTTAAAGTACGGTTTACGGGATATTTTGCTAGACAAGCATTACAAATTTCTTGGAGGTAAACTGTGGGTACTGGAGATTTAGCTCAGTGGTGTAGCTAGCATTTAAATATCATAGGTAAAACTAGATTTATATGAGCTTTCACTAGGGTTTTCTGTGCAAATGTATTTACACTATAGACACCCAGGTGTGAATGTTTTCAAGAATCAGTATAGCATAGTCTTTTTTTTGGGGGGGGGGATCTTTTTGAGACAGGGTCTCCCTGTAGCCCCAGCTGGTCTGGAACTTGCTTTGTACACCTGGCTGGCCTTGAACTCACAGAGATTCGTCTGCCTCTGCCTCCCGAGTGCTGGGACTAAAGGCTTGCACCACCACGCCTGGCAGTGTAGTATGTTCTTAAGAGGTCAGATTCAGAATTTCTGTCTGCATCCTGTACTTAATATGCCTGTATTCGTATGTAAAATGGGTATTACTGCCACCTCCTAGAGGTCCAGCAAGGTGGTGCAAGACTGTAATGTCTGCACTCGGTAGGCCGAGGCGGGAGAATGTTAAGTTGGAGATCAACCTGGGCTACATAGTGAGTTCAAGACCATCTTGGACAGAGGAGCTGTGTGTGGGAGAAGTTGGGGTGGGGGTGGAAACACAAGCACACAAGCACAGTGTCATTCTTTTTTTGATGAAGATTTATTTCATTTTTAATTCCGTGTATATGTGTGTGTAGCCACATGTGGGTTTGTGCAGGCGCCTCGAGTCCTGAAGAGGACCTTCGATCCCCTAGAGCTGGAGTTACAGGCAGTTGTGATCAGCCTGATATGGGTGCTGGGAGTTATACTCAGTCCTCTGCAAAAACAGTATGCACTCTTAACCACGTAGTCATCTCTCCAGCCCCACAGTGCATGACTTTGATGCATTCAATAGTAATAACTCCCTAATGAACTGTCTCTTAACATCATTATAAGATAGTCATCCCAGGGCTGGAGAGATGGCATGGATAAGCTAATAAGTTGTGATGAATAAGCTAATAAGTCGTGATGATGGTATTTATTTCATGCAGAAGAGACCTCTGTAAAATATCATCCTATTAAAAGGACCTGAAATTTAAAAGGATTTGGTGCTAGGACCCACATATGAGGGAGAACGTATGTTGTTTGTTTTTCTGAGTCTGCGTTACTTCACTTAGTGTAACAGTTTCTAGATCCATCCTTTTACCTGCAAATTTCATAATTTCATCTTTCTTTACTGCTGAGTAGAACTCCATTGTGTAAATACACCACATTTTTGTTAACCAGTCGTCAGTTGAGGGGCACTTAGGTTGTGAGAAGAGCAGCAACAAACATGGTTGTACAAGTGTCTCTACAATAGGATGAGTCCTTTGGGTATATGCCAGGGAGTGGTCATATGGTAGACTCATACTTAGTTTTTTTAAGGGTTCTCCACACTGTTTTCCGTAGAGGTTGCACGAGTTTGCAATCCCACCAGCAGTGAATGAGGGGTCCCCTTTCTCCACATCCTAGCCAGCATTTGGTATCCTTTTTTCTCTTGATCCTAGCCAGCCTGATTGGCGTAAGATGATTCCTTAGGGTGGTTTCAGTTTGCATGTCCCTAATTAGTAACGATGTTGAACACTTTTTGAGATATTTCTTAGCCATCTTTGTTTCTTCCTTTGAGGACTCTCTGTTCAGATGTTTAGCCCGTCTTTTGATTGGGTCATTTGGTTTCTTGCTTCTTTGTTTTTTGAGTTCTTTATATATTCTGGATGGTAAACCTCTGTCAGATGTGTCACTGGTGAAGATTTTTTTTTCTCCATTCTGTGGGCTTTCTCTTCACGTTTTTGATTGTTTCTTTTGCTGTACAGAAGCTTTTCAGTTTGATGAGGTCCCACTTACTGATTGCTGACCTTAATTCCTGAGCAATTTCTGTCTGATTTAGAAAAATCCTTTTCTACACCTCTGTCTTGTAAGTTACTACCAATATTTTCTTCTCATAATTTCAGGGTTTCCAGTTTCACACGGGGGTCTTTAATCCATTTGAAGTTGACTTTTGTGCATGGCGAAAGATAAGGATGTAGGTTCATTCTTCTGCAGGTGGAGATCCAGTTTTGCCAGCACCATTTGTTGAAGATGCTGTCTTTCCTCCATTGTGTGTGCCTGGCACCTTTGTCAAATATCAGGTGGCTGAGGGGCTGGAGAGATGGTCCAGCAGTTAAGAACGGTGGCTGTTCTTGCAGAAGACCCGGGCTCCAATCCCAGCACCCCCATGGCAGCTAACTGCGGTCCGACAGAATGCATGGAATTTATTGCTTTGTGGTCCCATAGAATGCATGGAATTATTTCAGTATTTTTGTATTTGTTGAGGTTTGTTGTGTGGCCCAGTATGTGGTCCATTTTTGAAAAAGTTCCATGGGGTGCTGAGTAGAAAGTGTATTCTTTGGTGTTTGGGTGGAATATTCGAAAGATGACCGTTAGGTCCATTGGATGTATGGTATCATTTAATTCAGACGTCTCGTCTCTCTATTCTTTGTTTGGGAAATTCTCTTCTAGGATCCTGTTTAAGATCTGGTCAACACCGTTAACCTGAAATTCTTCTCCTGCCTCTATTCCTATGATCCATAGATTTGGTCTTTTCGTGTCCCACATCTCTTGCATATTCCTTTCCCGTGTCTTTTAAATTTTTCCATACTCTTTGCTTGAGTGGTCTGATTCTTCAACTTTATCCTCCAGTGTTGATATTCTGTTTTCCATTTCATTCATTCTAGAGGTGAGGCTTACCCTTTTTGTTTCAAGTCATCTTATTGAGTTTTGCACTTCCTTTTTCATTTCTGCCTGAGTTTTCTTCAATGTTTCCATCTTTTTTGTGAATTCATTCAGAAGTTTACCCCTCTTATTTTAGCTCTTTGATTTGTTTGTGTGTTCTTTAATTTCATTGAATTCCTTGATCATATTTATGATTGTTCTTTTAAATTCAGTGCCCAGGGTTATCTTTAGGGGGTTCTCTTTGTAGAACTCTTATATAGAATTGGTGGAGTTTGGTTGGGACATAGTATTTTGAATTTCCATTTCATTATTCTTTCGTTGTGGTGGGGACATAGTGTTTTGCCTTTCCATTTTATTATTCTTTCGTTGTGGTTTTGGCATGTGAATTTCTTGTGCCGTTTATGATTCTGATATGAGAATTAAGTTGATGTATGCTTCCGTTTGTATTGTGTGGGTGCCTAGATGCTTTCCTTCTTGGTTACGTAAAGCTGGTTGGTACAGGATTCAGGTTCTCTCAGGTTTAATTTGGAGAGAACTGATGGCTTCAGATCAGTTATTCAGGAGTGCCCACAGAAGCCCAATTCAGGTTCTAGTCCAGTACTACACTCTTCTTTCACCACGTGGAGGTAGGATCTGTGTGTCCTCAGGCAGTCCCCTGCGTTCTTGACCCTATGCCAGATGGAGGCCAGAGGGAGGCCAGAATTGGGCACTCTCTGGTGGTCTGCTGAGATCGGAGCTTCTACACTGATGGAGGTCAGAACCCACCCTCTCAGGCTGTCTGCTAGGATCTCAGCCTTAGCCTGTCAAAGCCAGAACTGCCCTGAGGCCTTGGGTGCCAGGGCCTCACAAAATCCCAAAGGGGGGATGGGTATGGAGCAGTTAGGGGAAGCTCACCACCACCTTGTGGAGGCAGGATGAGGGAGGGGCTCCCAGGCCACTCCCTTGGCTTCTCAGGCCCTCTGCTAGCTGGAGGCCAGAGGGTGGGGGGTGGGGTGGGGGGGCAGAACTTGCACACTCTGGCAGTCTGCTGAGATCCGAACTGCTACACCAGTGCAGCACGAGATTCTACTTTTATGTGGAATGTAATGTAAGAAACTTGACCTAATAGATATCAGAAGAGAATGGTGGTTACTAAAGATTTGGGAAAGCAGGGAAAGGGAGAGAGATGGGGGAGTTTAATCAACTAAAACTTAGCTGCAGTTACTAAAGACACTCTGGGGTGCTATGACACAGCAGGATGAGTCTAGGTAAATCTAGAAGAAGCACTTTGGATGTTTTCACTGTGGAGAACGTAGCTGGAGGAAGCCTTCGTCCTTGACAAAGTGCAGTGTGATGGATACTAGGCTTGGATTTCAGAGCTGTCATTTGTAGGGAGAGAGACATTTCTATATTTGTCTGTTAGTTTTGGGGGCAGAACAAACTGTTCTGTACTCAGTGTCTTGAGACAGCAATCATCTGCCTTAGTTCTTGACTGTCCACATCAGCTGAGGGGCTGAAGCACAGTGGGTGGAGCTGGATGCTCTGGGGTGCCCTCTAAATCTAGTGCTAAGACAGGATGATGCAGGTAAGTGGATAGCTGGCCTTTGTTGCATCCCATCTCATCCCTAAGAGGCTTTGCCTGAGCTTCTTCAATAGAACCTCAGACTTCCAAAGCAAAAGAAAGACTGACCAAGAGCAGGCAAAGCCACCAAGTGCCTATAGAGTGGGAATCAGTGTAGTATGACATTTCCTTGGGGATGTGAACAAACGTCTGTTTAACCCAGATAGGGCACAGATGACAGACCAAAGACCAGGGAGTTTATTGGGGTTACTGACAGGAGCAGGGGTGATCCAGAGGCAGCTGTATCACCGAGAAGCCCATCCCAGCATGGGTAGTGACTCTGGAAAGCTGTATCCCTGGAGCTCCCTCAGGACTTGCACGCAGCTCTGCTGGTCTGAAAGTCACTTCTACTCAGCTCTTTTCACTGCTTGTGTAACCTTGGGGAAGGGGATGTGTGTGCTTGTGAATCTTGTAAGTACTGAGAAGTTCCCGAGACTTGTGCGTTGTTCACTTCTGAGTCTTGTGAATTGTGTTTACTTCTCAAGTTTCAACCAATCTCCTTCCAGAATGGAATGTTTTAACTCAAAGGAAATGGCTACACAGCCAGTTAAGAGCACTTAAGAGCAGCAGGTAAGAGCACTGACTGCTCTTGCAAAGAACCTAAGATCAGTTTCCCAGGACCCACATGGTGGCTTAGCAACATTCCATAATGCTAGTTCCAGGGGAATCCAATGCTCTCCTCTGATCTTCATGGGCATCGCATGACATGGGTGCACTTACAAACACACAGGCAATACGCTCAAGCAAATAATATAAAAATAATAAGTAAAATGATTTTACCATTATTTCTCCAAGTACCATGTTAAATGGAGGTTAAAACCTCAATTTTGTCTGATAGGGTTTATTCTGAGTACAATATTGTAGAACTATTAATTCAACTGTGAAATTATTACTGAATATGTCAGCGCTGTTGTAAGGAAATGCTTCTTTTAATCAAGTGGCAGCAGGTTTCCTTCCATCTTCCTCTCACTAACCACACAGGACCCAGTAAGAACCAAGAGGAAAGAAGGAAGGAATGACAGGTCCCCAGCAGCACCTACCACAGCCTGTGGGACCAACAGTGGTGGGGGGGTGCCAGCGCCAGGCCCGCGGGGGCGTGCAAGTGAAAGGCCCGTGGGGTTGTGTTAGTGACATGTTTGTGGGGGGCGTGCCAGGCCCGTGGGCAGCGTGCCAGGCCCGCAGGGAGTGTGCCAGTGGCAGGCACGCGGTTGACATGTTAGTGCCAGGCCTGTGGGGGGCGTGATAGTGAGAGGCCCACGGTGGGAGTGCCATTGCCAGGCCCGCGCTGGGCATGTTAGTTCCAGGCTATCTCGGGGGGTCCCAGTGCCAGGCCCCCAGGCGGCGTGTTAATGCCATGCTCGCGGGGGGTGGGGTAGGTCCGCGGGTGGCATGCCAGTGCCAGGCCCGATGGGGGCGTGTTAGTGCCAGGCTCGTGGGGGTGTCCCAGGCTGCGGGGGGTGTACCAGAGGCAGGCATGCAGGGGCCATGTTAGTGAGGCTGAGAAAACTTCCAAAGGAAAAATGCCTCCTGGAGATGGCTGTGTTAAAAGAGCATGCCGTGTCTTTGGCTGTTCTACTTTAGTTCCTGTCTTTATTGATGCAATATTATTCTTATTCTTTCTTCATAGAGAGATTGTTTTGTACTTACTCGGATCATTAGGCTCACCTAAAGAGAAGCTAGATATGGATGATTTCCTGGGAACTTAGTCATCTGATACTATACTTCCTCAGGTGTCTCTGTTCAGTCATCAAGAAGCCAAGACAGAGAAAGTCTTGGTCCAGTCAATCTCCCTCGGGTCCCCCTCCCCTAGACAAGTCCAGGCCTGGATGCTTGAGTTGGCCTAAAAATGTGAGGCTGTTTTGCCCTCTTTATGGGATAGACCCCTGATAATCACATGCATGACTAATCCCAATGACGGGTAAGACCCTCCCAGACTGATGAACCTAAGACAGGGGCCATGAGGGCAATCATGGTTACCCAAGGACGGGCAACTTCAGAACCTGAGGAGAGGCAACCTAAGACAGGGAGGTCATAATAAAATAGGGAAAAGGGACGGTGACTCCCATTCCCAGGGCTATCCCTGGGAAGCCTCACTTAAAATAATAAGGGGAGATGTAGGGACCTGAGGCTTGAGGAGTTGGTTGTGCTGAGAAACATGCAGTGTACTTGGCATGCTTTTACTTGCTATTATTTTTCTAACTGTCACTGTATCTTTGGGCTTTCTGAAGGCCCAGAAAGTACCTGATGTCCTTGGCACCGCTATCACTACCTTTATTAAGATGAAATAGTTATGTTTATAAGTCCCATACTTGGAAGGATTTCATGAGAGCTACAAGATTAGAATGGGATATTCATGTAACTTGGGGTTTGGAACATATTAATGAATAGGGAAAAATAAAAGGCAGATATAAAGCAACATTATTGTGAATCACCTGGAATTCAAATAGAACTATTAATGATTATAGAGGTAGCATTGAAAGCACATAGTGGCTTGAGGTCAGCTCACTGTGTAACCACAGAATATAAATTTTAAAAGTGTCTAATGTGAACTCACTAAGAAGAGAAACAGAAACTTTCAGTTTAGCACTAGTTAATGTTTGACAATGTATTTTGATTCACATGTGTTTCGCTTTTGTCTCTGGAATCAGAACTCTTAGAAAATGGTTAAGCCGCAAAACAATGGCTTATTGATGTAATCATGTAACTTTGTAATTTATAATCTGAGCTCTGCAGCTGCAAAAGTACAGTCAGACCTTCACCAAACTTCTGTGTGTTTGTCTGTTTGTCATTCGCCGAATCCTTGTCCACCCTTTCGGGGACCCTGCTCCTGTCAGACTGAACTGCTCAGGTCTGGGCTGGTCCGTTGCAAGCAGGTGAGGCTGCATCTTCTCCAACGTGACACGTAGGTCCTCGTCCTTGGCCAGGAGCAGCTTCAGCAGCAGCTCAACTTTGGTGCCTCCCAGCTCCTCGTCCAGCTGCCACCATTTGCCTAGGCTTCAAGCTCTGGTGGCCTCCAGCAGTCCGAACACAGCCTCCACATAGGTCACGGCCTAGCCCAAGATCTGCTGATGCTGGGCAAGCACCTTGACATGCTGCAGCTCCCTGCTGGAGGACAGCCTGGCCCCGCGGGACGGCGTCCCGTTCCCTCTGGCAGGCTCCTGTGGGAGCCAAGCTCGCCCAGAGCTGCTAGGCGACGTGGTGCATGGGCCGCGACTAGCGCCTGGGCCTGGGCCAGCATTCAGAAGCTGCCTGCTGGACTCCAGAGTGCAGACTGATGGCTGCTGCAGCCACCAGACTGGAACAGGAGGCAGTGGTGGGGACAGTGCTTGTGAGCTCTGTCCTCCGACCTGCGCTTGTCCTCCGACCT
This sequence comes from Nannospalax galili, assembly GCF_000622305.1. NCBI lineage: Eukaryota > Metazoa > Chordata > Mammalia > Rodentia > Spalacidae > Nannospalax > Nannospalax galili. The sequence goes on from NW_008327608.1 coordinate 67,154, forward strand.
GCACTCCTTCTGCCACCGGGTAGAAAATGGGCACCAGGTGAGGCTGTATTTTCTCCAGCGCTGCTCGCTCTTCCTGGTCTGCAACCATCAGCAGCTTCAGCAGCATCAGCTCCACCTTGGCGCCTCCTGCCTCCTAGTCCAGCTCCCACAGCTCCCCTGGGCTTCAGGCTCCTGCAGCCTCCAGCAGTCTGAACACAGCCTCCACCTTGGTCATGGTCTGGGCTAGGCTCTGCTGATGCTGGGCGAGCAACTGAAGCTCCATGGTGGCAGGTCGCCCGGCCCCGCATGATGGCCCCGGGTTTCCCCAGGCAAGCTCAGGCAGTAGCCAAGCCCTCTGGGAGCCTGTAGGCGATGGGGCCCATGAGCCGCAACCAGCGCCTGGGTCCGGGACCAGTGGTCAACGGCCGCCTCCTGGCCTAAGGAGCACAGACTGTTGGCTGCAGCAGCCGCCCGACTGGAGGAGGAGGCGGGGGTGGGGACAGCGCTCCTGCACTCCATCCTCTGACCTGCGCTCCAACCTCCATCAGACCTTAGCTCCGACCTCCTTCCTCCAAACCTGCACTCCGTCCTCCGATCCTGCATTCCTTCTGCTGCCACATAGGGAATGGGCAGCAGGTGAGGCTGCATCTTCTCCAATGCAGCACGCATGTCCTTGTCCTTGGCCAGGAGCAACTTCAGCAGCAGCTACATGCTGGAGGGCAGCCTGGCCCCATGGGACGGCATCCTGTTCCCTCAGGAAGGCTCCAATGGGAGCCATGTGTGCAGGGAGCTGCTAGGCGTCGTGGCTCATGGGCCAAGACTAGCGCCTGGGGCCGGGGCCTGCTAGTGCCAGCCAGCCAAGACAGTACCTGAAAGGGGGAGTGAGGATTGAAAGAAAAAAGAGATAGAAAAGATACTTGGGAGGGCTGTCAGTAGAGACTGCAGCCCCGGTTTATTTTAGCTCTGCCTTTTTATACAGAACATCAGAGATCTTAATTAAATTTCAACAACTGTTTTTCCCACCTGTATCTGAGGGTCAAGGAGCGGTCAGATACTTGTTTTGTGAGCTCCACCATATAAACACATTCCTCCTGACTTGTCGAATTAGGCACTGGTGTGCAAAACACATTAATAGCTCCTGACATTTCCCCCTTCTTTATTTTTTATAACCCCAGATTATGCTATATCCAGGACAGAAGGACCGTGCCTGTCTTAGATTGTCTTTGCTAGAGTAAAGCCTTACCCGTCATTGGCACATAGCTTCCATCAGCTACACTCTGTCTTAAGTTGACTTTCTCCCAGAAGATCTTACCCGTCTTTGACTACCGGCCTCTGTTAGGGGAGGGAGCGCAATCTCATATCATGCACAGCTGCCTTGACTTGCAACAGGATTTCATAAATAACTTTACTGCCACCAGATGAAAACAAAGACAGGAGGAAAAGCATGCCAAGTCCCACTAAACCATACACAATGGAAGTGATAGAGGACCATGATGGTAAGGTGTACTCTCAAACTTTTTAGAATATCTGCTGCTGCGTACAGGGTGGAAATATGGAGAAAAATTTTTTTTCTATTATCTCTTGGCAATAACAGTTTGACATTGGTACAATGTCCACTTTGTCCCACAGGCACATGGTCATCTACTTGTACACACCCAGACTTATCATCTTTAACAAAACAAATAGGCAACCCGCTTCCCAATCCAAAATAATAAAAATTCATCACCACTTGCATCATCAGGCATTTTAAAGCAAGCTGAGCAATTAACCAAGAGTCATTCACAGTCACTACTATCTCTTTTTCCTCCCATATCGCGGGTTGCAATATTGTGGATCAGGAACATAAATCCAGCATAACTCAGCCAAGATCACTTGTGGGAACATCATCGTCAGCCATGTTTGTCTCCTCATCATTCTTTTCTACTTTTTTTTTCTTTGGTGCTCGTCCAGCAAACCTCACCAGCCTTTCCGGCAGCCACCTGGCTCCATCAGCATCCTGTGGAAAAACACAAACATGCCCTCTTCCCCAAATCAATACAAGGTCGGGCCATTCCATTGTCCAGTTAAAGGATCCTTCCACCTGACTTGGGCGTAGGTATCCTGTGACTGAGGGTGCCACATTCTATCTGCCGCAGAGCGGTCATTTTTATCCAAATTCAAAAAGTTTAAAATGAAAAGAGTATGATGTAAAAGATTACTTGGTGTCTCGGGATATAACTCCCCATTTTTTATTTTTTGTAATTGTGTTTTAAAGCACCATGAGCTCTTTCCACTATACCTTGTCCTTGTGGGTTATATGGTATCCCAGTTCTATGCTCAATGCCCAATTGCAAACAGAAACATCAGAACCCCTGACTGGTATAGCCAGAGCCATTGTCTGTTTTTATAACATTAGGGGTCCCAGCTATGGAAAAGCAAGTCAAGCAATGAGTTATAACATTTTTTGTGGCTTCCCCTGTTTGTGCAGTAGCCATAATAAAGCCAGAAAATGTATCTATTGTAACATGTACATACCTTTGCCTGCCAAAATCTGCAACATGAGTAATGTCCATTTTCCACAGTTGGTTAGGCTTCAGCCCTCTAGGATTAACCCCATAATGAGGAACAATTTGTGTTTGAGGACAAGATGAGCATTGTTGCACAATTTTTCTTGCAGCTTCCTTACTAATATGAAATTGTTTTCTCAAACTTTGGCTATTTTGGTGATGAATGGCATGAGAATTTGTAGCTTGCTCTACCTGAGTCAATCCTATAAGCTGAGTGGCTTTATCTGCCAAGGCATTCCCCAAAGCTAATGGCCCAGGAAGACCACTATGCACTCTGAGATGCCCTATATAGCAAGGATATTTTCTAGATTTAATACTATTTTGCACTTGTCTTAACAGTAAACAAATTTGAATGTTCCTTGTTTCAATAAAAGTTACTGTTTCAATTTCCTGTAGAGCTCGAGCTACATAATGACTATCTGTATAGCAGCTACAGCATGACGTTCAACTACCTGTGCTGAAGCAGGGGAAGTTTAAGAAGAATAACTTTGCCCATAAGTCACATAAGCTGCATATCCATTAGAAGAGCTATCAGCAAATACCGACATAGCCTGGGTAAAAGGGGCAGTAGGACCATACTGAGCACGAGCAGTCCTTAGTTCCTTAAGCTGCTTAAAAGGCACAGGGGCATGAGACTGCACCCTGTTGCCCTGCTGATGAACTTGCTCAGAAACTGGGAAGACCTGAAATCCATGCACTGACTCTCCTCGCTCTACTGTGGCCCCAATGGCCTGTTGTAGTGGAGGCACAACAACCTTCGGTGGCCTCGGAGGAGGAGAATCTAATCCTACCATGATAGAGGGTGTTGAGGTGGTCCTAATTCTTTTCTCTTTGTTCTTTAACATTTCCTTCTTCACAGCCTCTAACTCTGCCCTTAATTGCTTAATTTCCCAGTGATCGTTAGATTTCTCAGGCAAAGCAATTAGAGGTGGACACTTAATCATACTCAACCGTCTCCTTTCCTAGGGCAGACTTATCCTCAGGGTCAAGAGATCCCTCTTTTAGCCCCAGACGGGGTCCTCCTAAAAGGGTGACAAGGCTAATGGAGCTGACTCTGGTGGAGCAGAAGGTTTGGTTTCACTTTCATCCCAGCTGCAGCTTTTCGGATTCTCCTCTTTAGTCTCAGCCTTTGCTCCTTGGGCCCCAAGACTATTCCTTACAAAAACTGAGCAACTGTTTCCTTGCCCCATCTTCTCCCAAGATAAATACTCACCGCTCCCCAATTGTACCGAGTGCACTCACTTAATTTCTCCAGAGGTGTCCTTCACATTTCCCCTACTTTTCAGGTTGCTGGTGCCAGCTGGCCAAGACAGACAGTACCTGAAAGGGGGAGTGAGGATTGAAAGAAAAAACAAGAGACAGAAAAGATACTTGGGAGGGCTGTCAGTAGAGACTGCAGCCCCAGTTTATTTTAGCTCTGCCTTTTTATACAGAACATCAGAGATCTTAACTCAGTTAAATTTCAACAGCTGATTTTCCCTCCTGTATCTGAGGGTCAAGGAGCGGTCAGATACTTGTTTTGTGACCTCCACCATATAAACACATTCCTCCTGACTTGGCAAATTAGGCACTGGTGTGCAAAACACATTAATAGCTCCTGACAAGGGCCAGCGCTCAGCATCCGCCTTCTGGACTCAAGAGCGCAGTCTGATGGCTGCTGTGGCCGCCAGACTGGAACAGGAGGCGGGGGTTGGGACAGTGCTTGTGAGCTCCGTCCTCCAACCTGCGCTCCATCCTCCGACCTGCACTCCTTCTGCCACCGTGTAGAAAATTGGCACCAGGTGAGGCTGCATCTTCTCCAGCACTGCGTGCTCTTCCTGGACTGTGACCATCAGCAGCTTCAGCAGCAGCAGCTCCGCCTTGGCGCCTCCCGCCTCCTAGTCCAGCTCCTGCCACTCCCCTGGGCTTCAGATTCCCACGGCCTCCAGCAGTCCGAACACAGCCTCCACCTTGGTCAAGGCCTGGGCTAGGCTCTGCTGATTCTGGGCGAGCAGCTGCAGCTCCGTGTTGGCGGATCGCCTATCCCTGCATGACGGCCCCGGGTTCCCCCAGGCAGGCTCGGGCAGAAGCCAAGCCCTTCGGGAGCCACTAGGTGACGGGGCCCATGAGCCGCAACCAGCGCCGGGGTCCGGGACCAGCAGTCAACGGCCGCCTCCTGGTCTAAGGAGCGCAGACTGTTGGCTGCAGTGGCCGCCAGACTGGAGGAGGAGGCGGGGGTGGGGACGGCGCTCCTGCTCTCCATCCTCTGATGTGCACTCCAACCTCCATCCAACCTGAGCTCCAACATCCGTCCTCCGAACCTGCACTGCGGCCTCCGAACCTGTGTTCCTTCTGCTGCCACATAGGAAATGGGCAGCAGGTGAGGCTGCATCTTCTCCAATGTGGCTCATAGGTCCTCGTCCTTGGCCAGGAGCAGCTTCAGCAGCAGCTCCACCTTGGTGCCTCCTGGCTCCTGCCGCCATTCGCCTAGGCTTCAAGCTCCGGCGGCCTCCAGCAGTCCGAACACAGCCTCCACCTAGATCACGGCCTAGGCCAAGTTCTGCTGATGCTGGGCGAGCAGCTCCCGGTGCTGCAGCTCTGCGCTTACGTGCCGCCTTGCCTCGTGGGACCGTGCCCGGCTCCCCCAGGTGTACTCGGGCGGCAGCCACGTCGTCCGCCACCGCCGCCCTGTTGGCCGCCGCCGCCGCTGTGAGTGCGCCGCATTGTCACCGCCCCATCATCCACCACCGCCTCCTGCGTTCGCCAAGTCATCCGCCGCCCCATTGTCCGCCTCCTCTTAATGTCCTGATGCAACCGCCTCAGCAGCCACCCCTCTAAACTCTGGGGTCCGAGAGGCGCCTGCTTAGCGCCACCCTGCGTGCACCACCTAGCTCCTGGACCATGGGCCCCGCCACCTGCTGGCTCCCGGAACCCGTGGCTGCAGTCAGTCTTGGCCCAGCAGCCTGGGGAAGCCACAGGGCCATCCCGCGGGGCCAGGCGGCCCACCCTTGTGTATGTGCAGCACCGGCAGCTCTTCTCCCAGCATCAGCAGAGCCTGGCCAAGGCCGTCTCAAGGTGGAGGCTGTGTTCGGGCTTCTGGAGGCTGCGGGAGCGTGAAGCCCAAGCGAGCGGCAGCACCTGGATGAGAAAGCGCCAAGGCGGAGTTTGCTGCCCGTTGCCGCCACTGGCGACGGCTCGTTCCTAGCCAAGGACGAGGACCTGCCTGCCACTTTGGAGAAGACACACCTTCATCTGGTGCCCACTCTCTACATGGCGGCAAACCGAGCGCAAGAGCGCTGTCCCCGCCCCCGCCTCCTCTTCCAGTCTGGTGGTCGCCTCAGCCAACACTGTGCTCCTGAGTCGGGGAGACGGCCGCTGAGCGCTGGCCCCGGCCCCAGCGCTGGTCGCTGCCGATGGGCCCCTTCGCCTAGTGGCTCCCGCAAGCTTGGCTGCCCCCCGAGCCTGCCTAGGGGAACCCAGGGCTGTCCCATGGGGCCAGGCGACCCGCCAGCACGGAGCTGCAACACCAGGAGTTGCTCGCCCAGCATCAGCAGAGCCTGGCCCAGGCCGTGACCAAGGTGGGGGCTGTGTTCGGACTGCTGGAGGCCGGGGGAGTATGAAGTCCAGGCGAGCGGCGGCAGCTGGACAAGGAGGCGGCTGGAGGTGCTAAGGCAGAGCTGCTGCTGCTGCTGAAGCTGCTGGTGATGGTCAGGGACCAGGACCTGCGCATTGCGCTGGAGAAGATGCTGTCTCACCTGCTGTCAATTCTCTACCCGAAAAGGCATCATCATGCCTGTACAGCCTGCAGAGGGCGAGATGAGTGCAGAACCCCTAGCGGCCTCTCCAGCTGCCCCGACACCGCACCTCTCCGCAGCTCACTGAGGTGGAGAGCGGGGATCCCGCGGGGCCATTGCTCTACCTGGAGATGGCCGCGGGTGGCCCTTCCCTCCTTAGCCCATCCAGGGAGGGGGTGATGCCTCGACGATTGCTGCCTTGCCGGTTGCTGGGAACAATGACAACCCCACCCACCGAAGGCCTTGCCTCTCCTCTCTGGGGCGCCATGGGCGCAGGGTCCCCCAGAGGCCACTAGGTTGCGGGGTAGAGGTTGGGGGACACCTCCCTCCTAGGGCTGTCAGTCAGCCCCCTTCCTAATGCTCTTCACTGTCCTGTCTGCTCTTCACCTAACTGAGAGTGTGTTGAGGTAGGGAAGAAGTGTGTACTTGGATTTTAGGGACAGGCACGGTTATGATCGTGGCAGAACTGAATAGATTATATCCTGGTCAATACCATTACATTTGGAACTGACTGAGACTTCTTCTAAGATTTAATACCTGATGTCCTTTTTCCTTTTAAACACTTGTTTCTTGTGGGTAAAATTCTATATAACAACAGTTGGAGAATATTAATGACACTGAGATTTTGATATTTCTGCTTATCATTTTTACTGTTTGATCCATCTAT
>NW_008327608.1:74327-79065 GCF_000622305.1 Nannospalax galili
GGAAGACATTAAATTGAATGACTTTTTACCTTTTAAAGGAGATCTCCATTTCGTTTTAAGATATGCCGTTTCCTACGTTTGTAATGCTACTAATGCTTACATGTTTACACATGTGTCTTTAATCTCTTTGTATCTGATTTTTACTAGTCACAGTGGACTAGTAATTACCGTTTTTTAAAGTGAGGGGATTCAAATAAAGGGCAAAATAAAGCGTTTTTAAAATGAAAGAAATAGAAAGCAGTGAATTGATAGCTCAGTAAGTGATTCTTTCAGTATTGAGCACTTTAGAAAGGTTAAGTGCAAATGCACATAAGAAGATACAAATGAGAACCAGATATAAAAGAAATGCAGAGATGGCAAAACTAAGAATGATGCTGTTCAAGCACTGATGCCACTGTTCCTACAAGCGCAGCAGTCAGGATGGCATTCTAGGGAAGGAGTTCACCGAATTTGGATGAACAAATCATAGTCATTTTAAGTAAGTCAAGGAGAGAGATAGATACATGATAGATAGATACATGATAGATAGCTAGATACATGATAGATAATTTTAAAATTAGTTTTCATTAAATTAGATGATTGATAGATGATAGACAGATGAGAGAGAGAGAGCGAGAGAGAGAGAGAGAGAGAAAATAAAACCCAAAATACCGCACACTCTGTGTTAGAGAAAAGGAGCTAGGAATTGTGGCCACGGAGGATAGAAAAATACCAAAAAAGGCCACCATAAACCATTTGCGAACCATCACTGTCTTTTACTATAGGTGCCAAACCTTCAATCCAACTAAACAGGTGCTACTGCATTGCTTATTACAATACAACAAAGTGGGCTATGTGCCCACAGAGATACAGAAACAAGTAAAAGTGTGGGACTTCGCTGACACAATATGCTAATTCAGCAGATCACATATGAGAATTTAAAAAGTACTGTTGAAATATACAGTGAAATTTTTATGTTCCATCTGGCTTTACTACTTAATTGTAAAAAAATTTTAAAGCTTTAAGAACATGACATAATCTTTATGTTTATATGTGTGTATGTATTTACATTATGTACACATAAACCTTTAATATATATTAAGTATAATTCACATTATTTATTATATATGCATATTTAATATGTATTATATAGGATATGTGTGCAGGGAATGTCATTTTTTTTAAATGATCCATCAGAAATGACCTCTTTTACAAAGTAAAAACATCAGTGTTCCCATTATAAATATTATCCCTCCAACTTAGATAAAATGAGTCAAGTAAATCAAAGATAAAGGATTCGAATATTGTAAAGCAGACAAAACTTGCATTATTTGCAAGTGATATGGCATACATCTAAAAAACATGAGAAGTTTAAGTACAAAAATTTTGAGGAGTAATAACAGAGTTTGTTCATTTGGTCAGACACTTAGGACCTTCTGTAATATTAACAGTGAATAGTTTGAAGTGTATTTTTGATGATCCAATAAATTTTTGGGTCCTCCAAAACTATAAAGCATTCTAATAAATACACCAGAACAAACAAAAACCTCTTTTTAAGAATTTTTTGTTTCTGGAGACAGAAATGTTATTTGTGGTGGTTAGTGTTGATTTTCTTCTTGATAGGATCCTGAATCACTTAGGGACAGGCCTCTTGGCACACCTTTGAGGAATTATTTAGATTAGGTAAGCCCTGGGCATACCCATGGAGGACTGTATTGACTAGGTTAATGAAAGTGGGAAGATCCACCCTAAAAGTAGGTGGCACCATTCACTGGGTGGGGGTCCTGGACTGCCCTAAGAGGAGACCACTAGTTCAGGACAAGCACTCAGAATGCTCTGCTTCTTGACCATGGATGCAACATGATGAGCTGCCTCCAGCTCCTACTGCCAGGAGGTCTCAAAGGAAATAAACATGGATTAAAAAGCACCTTAAAAAGCAGTCAATGTCCTCAGTAATTAGAGAAATGCAGATGAAAACCACTTTAAGATTCCATCTTACCCCAGGCAGATTGGCTGAGACCAAGAGAATGAAAGTCTCCAAATGTTGGAGAGGATGTGGAGAAAGGGGAACAATCATTCACTGTTGGTGGGAATGCAATCTCATGTACCCACTATAGAAAGCACTGTGGAGAACCCTCAGAAATCTAAATGGGAGTGAACTTTGTCAACTTGACACATCTAGGTAGTGGGAGCCTCAATTAGTTAATTTCCTCTATCGCACTGCCCTGTGGCCATCTCTGTGGGGTATCTTCTCCATTGCTGAGTGATGTGAGAGGGTCCAGCCCACACTGGGCACTTCCATCCTTGGGAAGGTGGTTCTGTATTGTGTAAGAAAGTAGGCTGAACATGGGCCAGGGGAGCAAGCCAGTAAGCAGCGTTCCTCTATGACCTGTGCTTCAGCCCCTGCCTCCAGCTTCCTGCCCTGAGTTGGGAACCTTGGGCTCCCTCAGTGATGAACTGTGACGTGGGAGATGTAAGGTAAAATAAACACTTTTCTGCCCAATTTGGTATTTGTCGAGTGTTTTGTCACAGCAATGGAGAAACAAACTAAAACAAGATGAGATATGAGTGTGTATACATTATATGCAGATAACTATGTTACATATGATTGATGAGTTTTGAGACCTTCAAGGAGGTTCTATAATCAATCTTCCACAAATACCAAGATGATGACCTATATCTGAATATATATGCACATATGCATTCATGCACATATATGCTAATTATGAAAATACAGTTAAGAAAAGATTATAAGGGAATTATTGTACAACAATTTTTCTGAAAGATGGTATTACAAGTGATTTCAATATATTTTCCATTGTTTAATTTCAAATACAAAGAACATGGATAATTATTATTTATCTGGGAAATATCTTGAGAAACTTAAAAAAAATTTTCAGTGACCAAATTGAAGCCTATATTACTAGACCTCCATCTTAAATATAACCTAGAGTTCTGCTCAATAACCACTGTCTGATGGTGAATAAGCACTTGTGCCTGCTGGCCATAGCTTGCTCTAACTGCAGGTTTAACTTTTTTTTTCTTTACTTCAAAAACATTTATGGAGAATTTTATACATGCACATAAAGTGTTTTGATCGTATCCACACCCACTCCCTCCCCTCCAATTCCTCCCATATCTCCTCATCACTTTTTTTCTGACAACTTAATGTACTCTTTCTTTCCTTCCTTCCTTCCTTCCTTCCTTCCTTCCTTCCTCTACCTCCTATTCTTATCACGCCATCCTCTGAAGAGGTTAGTCAATTTGCTGATAAGGAATTGGGACACAGACCACTCTGGCTTCTTCCATGCTGAACAGGGATGCAGGGTGAGGCAATTGAGGAACCCATTCCGTGGTCTGTCTAAAAGACTCCCTAATGGCATAACTCTTATCTGTAGGCAGAAAAGAAAGTCCTTGACTGGTGAACAGGAGATGTGAAGTAAAGACTAGTGTATTTAGCATTACAACTTCTAGACAGGGAACCAGAAAAAAGTAAAAAATGGGCAAGTTTCAAATTTTCATATCAGAGTTCACTGGCATTTCTCGATGAGAGCCTCCAAAAGCATCCCTCTATTGGGTTCCTCCTCATTTTTCTTTTGTCTGCCAATGCTAGACTTGAGAGTGATAGACTCAGATTTTGTTTTCAGGCACTTTGATAGCTGTTGAAATGGCTAGAATCAATGTCAGTTCCCTCTCAAAGACTTCTAGAAAGGGAGAGAAAACAAATTTAGTCGTCATTTTAGAACAATATTTGGTTGTCTCCCTTAGCTACAGGTGGGCACTACGGTATTGTAGACCAAGATTTGAAGTTTTACATCTGAGCAGCACTTTTTGCTTAGAAACAAAATCATCAATGAGAAATAATTGTCTAAATAACATTTTATATGGACTTAAGCCTAATATCTGTAAATATACTGATCATTTTAATCTTTGGTTATACTTTCCTTTGGGGTATTTAAGACCATACAGTTTGGCCCAAATAAACCAATTTATTTTCACTCTTCAGGTCCTTGGAGGATCTGTTCCTCAGGGGTCACATGGGCTTGGAGTCCTTGGCTCCTTTTCTTTTTTAGCCAGTTCCATCTATGTGAAGCTAAGTCAAAAGTTCTGCTCGACCGTGGCTGGCCTCACTTGGATGCATGAAGGAAATGTTTCCTCTGAGTTGACCCTCGTCTTGTAGACTGGACACTGGTTCATGTCCATCTGGTGGGGGTCTCCATGGCCTCCCTAAACAGGGGGACAGGTGACTCACCACAGTTACAGGACATTTTGAGAGATATTTCATAGTCCTCTTGAACTTAGTCGACCTTTGGAGGGCAAGGAGCAAAAATTGTCCTTTAATTCCCTCTGACCAGATTAGTACAGGCCTCAAAGTATTGTTGTTAAACATCCAAGAAGGTTAGTTCCACCAGTCTGGTACTTTTAAATACCATGTGCTATGTAGATAAAGCTTGGGCAAAAACCAAACTTTCTCAGATAAACCTTGACTACACATATATTTTGTTCATTAAACTAGTTGACTAAACCATGACCTTAGAAAATTTAAGATTATTTGTATATTATTTTTGTCTCATCCTTTATATATCATAACAAACCTACACAGACCCTCATCACTTGCTTAGGCTTTCTCTTTATTTTCTGTCTGTTTTGGAAAATAGCTCCATTCTCATATCCTTTTAACATCTTTTATGTTCTCATTTTCTTCTTTTTAAAATAATTATGAGACATAATAGCATTAACAAATAAATTTCCATTGGTT
>NW_008327608.1:79922-81533 GCF_000622305.1 Nannospalax galili
GGTCATACCTTAGGGTGCTTTTAATTTGCATTTCCCTAATTACCAATGATGTTGAACACTTTTTGAGATGTTTCTTAGGCATCTTTATTTCTTCCTTTGAAAACTCTCTGTTTAGATCTTTAGCCCGTCTTTTCATTGAGTCATTTGGTTCCTCGATTCTTTGTTTTTTGAGTTCTTTATATATTCTGGATGTTAAACCTCTGTCAGATGTGTTACTGCTAAGATTTTGTTCCCAGTCTCTGGGTTTTCTCTTCATTTTTATGATTGCTTCTTTTGTTGTACAGAAGCTTTTTAGCTTAATGAGGTCCCACCTGTTGATTGCTGGCCTTAATTCCTGAGCAACTTCTTTCTAATTTAGAACATCTTTTCCTACACTGATATCTTGTAAGTTACTGCCAATATTTTCTTCTAATAGTTTCAGAGTTTGCAGTTTCACATTGTGGTTTTTGATCCATTTGGTGTTGATGTTTGTGCAAGGTGAACCGTAATAATCTTTCCTCCATTGCATGATCATGGCGCCTTTGTCAAATATCAGGCGGCTGAAATTGCGTGCTCTTGGGTTTGGGTCTTCAATGATGATACATTGATCTGTGCCAGTACCACACTTTTTTATGACTATAGCTCTGTAGTATACTTTGTGATCTCATATAGTAATCCCCTCAGTGTTCCAGACATGTGGTATGATACGCATAATGAAAGTCATATGACAGTTTGCATGCTTCCACACTGTGGGTCTCCAGCATGGAATTCAGGTCAGGAGGCTTCACAGTACATGTCCCTACCTGCTGAGCCATCTCAGCAGAACCCGACTTTACTTTTTCAGGCAGGTTTCCCACTGAACCCAGAGCTCAGTGACTGAGCTTGACTAGCTGCAGGGATGTGCCTTTATCGACGTCTCCAGCTCTGGGTTTACAACCACGTCTGCATTTTTACGTGTGTGCTGGGGGCAGCAAGCAGCATCCCTCCGGCCCTGGTTACCAAGCTTAGCCATTTTGACACATGTGATTGGGAAATAGCTTTGATATTTGGTACAACCAAAGCGTTATCTACACTGAGATGAAATGATTTTACAATACATATATTACTTATAAGACACACATTGAAAACTGTAAGAACAAGGTATAAATAAGTTTAATTTCAGGGATAAGGTAAATTCATCAACTCCAGTTAGTAGCCTGCAAAGTAGACCACCATTTGCTCTCTCTAAGACTGTAATACAGATTCGAATGTGGACAGCGAACACTGAGTAAATCATGATCCCAGGTTCTCTTCTCTCACCAGTCCCACATGTGTGGTCTTAAAACACCTAATTTGTCTAATATCTGTTCTTTTCTAGTGAGAGAATAGTGTACCTACCACATCATCTGTTTATCAATAGAGACACAAAACCCAAACATGAAATCTTATTCCACAATTTCATTATGTTTTCAAGGGTGCGGACGGTTTGTTTACCGACACACATGGCTTGGTGTATCATTCACAGTAGCATTTTCTGGAAAAGGCAACCAGTATACTTCTTCATGTAAGTTTAAGTTCACCTATTTGAATAACATTTTAATGGCTCCGTATTGGTTATGCCTATTGGTTATGCAAAAAAAGTAGATAAGTAAA
>NW_008327608.1:81572-83329 GCF_000622305.1 Nannospalax galili
CTGCCAATATGTACTAAATGCCTAGAGAAAAAAATTAGTATATACATTTTTATTCATGATGAGAATCTAGCATATCACAATAAAGAAAAAAATGAAAGAATGAAACTCCCACATAAGTTTATAGAACAAAATTTACACTAAATCCTCCAATTAAAGACCTATAAAGTAGTTTCAGTGCTTTTTAGCCCACCTTCTCACAGCAGGGATTTAATCCCTCAGGGGGATGCAAACAAACTTCAAAGAGATCAGACCCAGACACTAGTACTGCACAATGTAAGGTTTATATCTAAGTTTGCCCAGATACTTTGACACATAGAGATGAAGATCCAAGGAACAAAGGTAGGCCCTTTGCAATATTCTAAAATAGCAAAATTAATACCTCAAATAATAACAGAAAAGGAAAACCATATCACGTATTACTAAACACAAGAAGGCTGTAGAAGGAGACAAAGGTATCTATAGTCAAATGCCAGTTACAGTTTATTCACTGGTAACAGCAAAAACAAATCATACAAATTACCAAGAAGGTAAACAGCGCTACATGTTCGTTTTCATACTCACACTGTACAGTCCTTGGAAGCCGTTCCCTTCATTATTAGGGTCCTGCTGCAATTTCTAAATAGAGCTGACAAATCACATGTCTCTTCCATGGGCATTATGATATGTTCCTCAGAGCACAGAGTACATAACAGTTACAGTTCTTCACTAATGTACACCTTAAAATTAATTGATAAAAAAAGAAGCTGCCTTTAAAGTTAAGAATATTTCTCAGCAGCCTTCCTCACATGTTCTCTTTCTAATATTACCTGATATTAGGAGGACTGGGAATACCTCCTATTTTATAAACTATGTTTTAAGTAGAGGCATAGTATATCTTAATGATTTGTTTTCCCAACTTATACAAATCATGGATGAGAAGTCATTTCTATAGTTAAACTTTTCCAGATATTAATCAACTTTTAAAAAACTAAGATCTAGCTGGCTGCGATGGAGTTATAATCAGTTGTTACTGGCCATGTGGGTGCTGGGAACCTAACCAGGGTCTTCTGTAAGAGCAACCGGTAGCCTTAACCACTGAGCCATCTCTCTAGCCCCTCTTTCCAACTGCCTATTTTTTTTAATTTTTAATTTTTTGGTCTTTTTGGTCTTTTTGAGACAAGGTCTCCCTGTAGCCACAGCTGTCCTGGAACTCACAGAGATACACCTGCCTCTGCCTCCCAGTGCTGGGATTAAAGGTGTGCACCACCACGCCCGGCTAAAAATATTGATTTTGTACTATATCAAGACTAAGAAGTTGGATCAAACATGCCATAAAAAAGTAAAAAACAAATCATAAAGTGGAAGAAGATATTTGCAACACATGTACTCAGACAATATCTATAAAATGTAATTTATAAACCAACAAGGAAAAGGTTAAAACCTTCACTTAAAAAGTGATCTAGAGAGACTACTCAGCAGTTATGATCACTTACTGCTCTTGCAGGGGATCCAGTTTGGTTCTAGCACCCACATGGCAGCTCAAAGCTGTCTGTAACAGTTTCAGGGGATTGGACAACCTCTTCTGGCCTTCATCGGCACCAGGTACACATGTGGAGTGCACATATATTCAGGCAAAACATTCATACATACAACAAAAATCAATAAAATCTTTAAGATTTATAGGTTTGAAAAAGCTCAATTAGCCGGGCATGGTGGCACACACCTTTAATCCCAGCACTCGGGAAGCAGAGGCAGGTGGATCTCTTTGAGTTCAAGCC
>NW_008327608.1:83424-84194 GCF_000622305.1 Nannospalax galili
TAAAAAAAAGATGAGTAAGATGTTGGCCAGCCAGCCTAGACAAAATGAAATGTTCCAGGTTCAGTAAAAGGCCCTGTCTTCAGGGAATAAGGTGAAAAGTGATAGAGCAAGACACCCAACATACTCACTCATGTGAGTGCATGGGAGCACACACCCACATTCACGTGCTCACACCTACAAATAAATAACTTTTTTGATGAGCAAAAGGTATGAACAGGTACTGTATACTAAGCTATTCAAAACACCACACTTGATCTCATTGGTCACTCGGAAGATATAAATCAAAACAACTACTGGATTGACGAAAGTGGAATCTAATTATCCCAAGTACTGAAAAAGTTATAGAGTGACAGAATTACCAAATACTGCAGGTAGGAATGTAAAGTAGCACAATGAATTATGAAAAAGTTTAGTACAACAGTCACCAGGCATGTGATATATCTACGGCAGCATACATCTACATGCACCAAGATTCATGTGTCAGAAAGATCACAGCAGCAGAACTTACAATAGCCAAAACTGGCACTAAACTTCAATAGTGATCCCCAGCACCAAATAATAACAAAGTTGTGGTACAATTCTATGGACTATCACACAGTAATGAAAATGACTGACTACAGTTACATACAACATGGAGGACCCTCACAAACATGGTTGAGCAAAAAAGTATCAAAACTACACACAAAATAATTCTATCTATAAAACTCAGAAACAAGAATGATTAAATGATTTTCTTCAGGGAGGCATACATATATAGTAAAACTATGAAC
>NW_008327609.1:0-257 GCF_000622305.1 Nannospalax galili
GGGCCCAAACTAGGAGTAGAGAACAGCAGGGGAGATGGAAGGGTGAACGCGACTGGGGGAGTCAAGGCGCAGAAGGCTGCATGATAGACTTACCCCAAGAGAGGCCTGAGGGCAGGAGAGCAGGCCAGGAGAGTTAGCCGGTGGTCTGGAGATCTTTTTTAAACATTAAAACCTCATTTAAGTTTATGTCTTATATGTTTTATACTGAGTACAATACTGTGTAAGTGTAATAATCCAACTGTAAACCTAAAAATTTT
>NW_008327610.1:0-382 GCF_000622305.1 Nannospalax galili
ACCAGGATAATGGAAAGGAACCAGAGAGGTAAAGGAAAAGAACCTGAAAGAGGAGAACAGTAGGAAACAGGCCTTAATAAGGCAGATATGGATAAAAATTGGGTTAGTTTAAGGGACGGGGGAGGGAAGGGTATACAGGGAACATAGGGGATAAGGGGAAAGAAGGGGCTCAAGAGAGGTAGGACCATAGGAGAAGGATATTAAGATAGAAAGGGGGGAAATAGGGGCAACTGAAGGGGGAAAGGCATGATGGAGGGGTGAGACAATGCGAGAGATAAATAATGCCTAGCTAGTTTTGAAAACGAGAGGGAACTATATTACTATTATTCCAACAATCTACTGACAAATTATACATAACAAATCAAGAAATATATGTCTAGGT
>NW_008327611.1:0-2474 GCF_000622305.1 Nannospalax galili
ATGTCAAGACTAATAAATCAAAATGCTGAGGAGCTATTACAGGTTAAAGAAGATTAAATTCCTTTGAGAACTAAATGTGATGCGTGGTCATCAACTGAATCCTCAACCAAGAAACATTAGCTATGCAGGACATTACTTGGATAATTGACTAATCTTGAAAGCAGACTGTGAATTAGGTGATAGAATTGTATCAGCATTAAATTTCCTGATTTTGATTATTATGCCATATTAATTCAAGCTAATAAGATTTTCTTAGTAACTACACACTAAATAAAGTGAAGGACACAATATACATTCTCTAGTTTACAGCCAAATCTCTCACTTAAGTGTGTTGTGTAAGCAAGAGAGAGAGAGAGAGAGAGTAGGAGGGAGACAAGAGGTTGCATGGGGAAGAGAAGGAGGGAGAAAAAAGGAGGGAGGGAGGAATGAGAAGGAGGAAAGGAACAAGATCAAATCAGCCAAGATAAGAAAAGTAGATTAATCTGGATAAAGGTATGTGGTACAATAAGATTTTAATTTTATTTTACATTTTTATTAAACTAACATCTAAATGAAATAGCTAACAAACTATACACCTTAATACACTGGATAAAAGCATTCTTACTATAATTTTCCTTCCTGGGATGTTAAAGGACTAATATGAACACAACTGATCATTTGACAGTAGTATTTTCACTCTAAATTAATATACTGATTTTCCAGCTCATATTCCTGCTTTTCTAAAGTTAAATCCAAAAAATAGCTCTTTGAGGGGATTCTGGATCACATTCTTTCTTCTGTTATTTCCTGAGCATATACTCCGTTCCATAATCTATAGCACTTGGTCTCTGAAGTCTAATTCAGCCTAAGGAATTTCCCATGGTGCTTGGTAAGACATATACTACCAGTCTTATCTATCTGCTGTAAGAAGATCCATCTTCTTTATCCACTTGTTTGGCAAGGGGTAAAGTGAGATCTCCAGGACTAGGCCAGATTTGTGCTGGTCCTGAGCACCCATTTACCCTACCCAATCAAGTCACTATCCTCCTGCTCTGGGACTAGTCTAGGACAAGCTGTTGTAGAGCATCAGACAAGCCTGACAAGTGTACTTCTCACCATTCATCCAAGAAGCTTTTTTTACAATACCTGAAGACTATTACAAAGTTCCACAACTGGTCAAATATAGGGAAAACCTGTCTGTTAGCTGTACAGCCATAAGTAACACATATTCAATGCAACTTCTACACGTAAATCTTGGAAAACATCACAGAACAGGTGCAGAAACAATATCAATGCATCTCTCAACTCTCACCAGATAAGTTTCCTCATTCAGCAGACAGCGATTATCCCAGAGACCCACAATTGATCAAAGTGCAAAGAATAAGAGACTTCATGGTACTTATCCTTTAGTAGGACACCTATATCAAACTTAGTCCACTCAAGGCTCAAGTATTAGGAAAATTGTAAGAGAGAGATGTGGTGAATGACCTCAAGGAAACAGTTTTCCAGATAGCTGGATAATTACTCATATGAATTCACAGCAATACTGAGAGCATGCACAAGACCCACGTTTTCCGAAGCCAGACAAAATCCCAGCATAGAAACAGGGATGTGTTTGAGAAATCCCAACCTTAGCTGAGTGACTATTGACAGCCAGTAGTTGTTGGAAAAGGGAGAGCCAGTGTTCATTAAGGATGTGACACTAGATAGGTTTACCAAGCTGCAGTGGATTGAACCACACCAAAGGGCATTTGGGGACACAAACTTGAGTCAGTAGGCTTTAATGCCTATGACAGAGTACATGAAATCAAGTGGGAACATTAAGAGTGGTTCAGATAGGGGAAGTGTCTAAATGTGATCAAAATAAACTTATGAACATTGCAAAAATTTGATAAAAAATAACTCGAATTTAAAAAGTGGCAAAGTGATATCTTGTCATTTGGGTACCTTACTCCTTCAAATGATTGCAATTTCAGGTTCTTCTAATTGACAACTCTACAGCATCAATTGTCAAAATATTTTTGCCATGTGGTGTATGCTGTAATATACTTCTGCAACTTGATTTACTATAAAGTGATTTTGATCATGTCCCTTCGAACATCAAAAAATTCCCTTCTTGAGATCCCATAACCCTCACAAATTGCATTAAACTAGGAAACTGGGAATTCCCTCCTTTAGCACTTGTTAAGTGTGAAGCTAGTCTGTGTGTTTGGGAAAGTAAGCGGCAAGTTTCCAAATATTTAGATGTGTGTGTGTGTGTGTGTGTGTGTGTTTGTACAGCTGTGTGAATGTGTAATGATTTTTCCTTATCTAGAATTTAAATATGACATTCTGTGGGTGAAATTTGTGAAAATATTGTTCCCTTATCTTTGGTCCTTAGACACTTCATTCTTTTCATATTTCTTGGCTGAAACTGTGAAGATTCCTTGATATCTACATACTGGATCCAAAATCCTCCCCCACATTATCATTTACTTTTCTCTGTCTTCTTGTCT
>NW_008327612.1:0-278 GCF_000622305.1 Nannospalax galili
CTTCGTGTTGTGGACCAATCAGAAAACGATAGGCTGACTAAAGGGACTTGGCAGAGAAAAGGGAACTATAAGGCCTGCCCCCTCCTGCATTAAACGAGCCTGCAGCACCTCACCTAGTGCTTGCTTCTACCTGACTCCAGGGGTCTGTGTGTGTCTTGACTCCGAGCCTCTTGCCCCCCCCCAATCGGCAGGGGACCCGATCCAGTTCAGATTCTTAATGGGTGCTACTAGACTCACATTTAGGATTATATCCCAAAACACTAGTCTTCAATGGGAAC
>NW_008327613.1:0-1876 GCF_000622305.1 Nannospalax galili
TTATACTTAAGGTTGTTTGAGGAACTGTTCCTCAGGGGTTACATGGGCTTGGGAGGAGCTTCTGTCTCCTTTCTTTTACCAGTTCCATCTGTGTGAAGATAAATCAAAGGTTCTGCTTGACCATGTCTAGGTTCACTTGGAAGCATGGATGAGATGTTTCCTCTGAGTTGACCCTCCTCTTTGTAGACTGGACACTGGTTCAAGTCCATCTCGTGGGGTCTCCATGGCATCCCTGGAACAAGAGGACAGGTGACTCACCACAGTTAACAGGAAATTTTGAGAGATGCTCCATAGACCCCTGGAACTTAGTCGACCTTAGAGGGCAAGGGGCAAAAACTGTCCTTTAAGTCCCTCTGACCAGATTAGTATAGGCCTCAAAGTATGGCTGTTAAACATCCAATAAGGTTAGTTCCACCAGTCAGGTACTTTTAATTACCATGTGCTATGTAGATAAACTTGGGTAAAAAACTGAACATTCTCATATAAACCTTGACTAGATATATATTTTGTTCCTTAAACTAGCTGACTAAACTATGACCTTAAAAACTTTAAGATTATGCGTATGTTATTTTTGTCTCATCCTTTATATCATAACTAACCTACACAAACGTTCATCACTTGCTTAGGCTTTCTCCTTTTTTTGTCTATTTTATTTGTAAGAAGTTTTACAAGTCTCTGTTTTTCCCTTGGCCACGGCCTACTTGGAAGCTGCAACAAACTATGTCAGTTCAAGAACAAAAGTGGTACATCAGAGGTTATGATCATTCAAGTGAAGAGACAACCTACAGAATGGGAAAAAATCTTTACCAGCTGTACCTCTGACAGAGGGTTAGTATCTAGAATACACAAAGAACTCACAAAGCTATACATCAAAAAGTTTAAAAACGGGACAAGGAGCTGAACAAGAAGTTCTCTAAAGATAAAACACAAATGGCTGAGAAATGGTTTTTTTTTGTTTTTTTTTTTTAATGTTCAACATCTTTAGCCATTGGGGAAATGCAGATTAAAACCACTTTGAGATTTCGTCTTTCCCCACTCAGAATCAAAAAAACAAACAACTGCAAATGCTGGCATGGATGTGGATAAAGGGGAACTCTCGTCCACTGTTGGTGGGAGTGCAAACTGGTACAGCCACAATGGGAATCAGTGCCGCATTTCCTCAAAGAGCTCAAAATTGACCTACCATATGGCCCAGGCATATCACTCTTGGGCATAAACCCAAAAGCCTCTATACTCTACCACAGAAATACCTGGTCGTCCATGTTCATTGCTGCCCTTTTCATCATAGCCAGAAATGGGAAAGAACCTATATGTCCACCAACTGATGAATAAATAATAAACGTGTGATACATATACACAATGGACTATTATTCAGCTCTTAAAAAGATGAAATCCACAGGCAAATGAACTAGAAACAGTCATCCTGAGTAAGATAGTTCAAACTCAGTGACAAATGTCACATGATCTTTCTTGTAACTGGATGTTAGTTGTGAAATCTTAGATATGCACATATTCTAGTTAGCTTCTCTATTGCTGTGATAAAAATACTGACCAAGCCGGACTTGGTGGCACACACCTTTAATCCCAGCACTCAGGAGGCAGAAGCAGGCAGATCTTCGTGAGTTCAGGGCCAGCCTGGTCTACATAGTGAGTTCCAGGACAGCTGGGGCTACAGGGAGACCCTGTCTCAAAAAGACCAAAAAAACAAACAAACAAACAAAAAAACTGACCAAAACTAATTTGGGGAGGAAAGGGTTTATTTAGCTTATAAGTAAAGTCCATATGGCATCAAGGGGAGCCAAGGCAGGGACTCAGGGCAGGAACCCGAAGCACAGAGCATGAGGGATAGTTTTTTTTTTACTGGCTTTTTCCCCAA
>NW_008327613.1:2802-4709 GCF_000622305.1 Nannospalax galili
CAGGACAGCTGGGGCTACAGGGAGACCCTGTCTCAAAAAGACCAAAAAAACAAACAAACAAACAAAAAAACTGACCAAAACTAATTTGGGGAGGAAAGGGTTTATTTAGTTTATAAGTAAAGTCCATATGGCATCAAGGGGAGCCAAGGCAGGGACTCAGGGCAGGAACCCGAAGCACAGAGCATGAGGGATAGTTTTTTTTTTACTGGCTTGCTCCCCAATCCATGCTCAGCCTGCTTTCTTTATAATACGGGATAACCTGCTCAGGGGTCGCACCACCCACGGTGGGCTGGGCCCTTCCATATCACTCAACAATCAAGAAAATACCCCACAGACATAGCCACAGGTATCCAGCGCAGCATGCTTTGATTTGAAAATTCAGAGACGTCAAGAAACTCATAAAGAGCCATGGGAATAAAGGCCTCCTGGGAGCTGGGAGGGGCAGTAGAATGCAGTGACATGGAGGGGAAAGGGGAACATTGGAGTAGGAAGGATTAAGTGGGATGGGGAGTGGGAAGGCACGGCAGAGGAAGGAGTAAGGAGGGATAAGTAACACTAAAGGCCTTTGGAAAACGCCATATGAAAACTTACCACTATAGAAGCATCTTAAAGTAAATACATCATAAAAGGAGATTAAAAGTCGTTATCCTATAACAGCAATACATTGCCCCTTCTAGACATAATAAGCTAATGGAAAAAAATAAATAACCTCAATGCCAGGAATGGACTCCCTCTCTAGAAACTGTTGACCAGAGGTCCCATGAATCCTCAAACAATACTAGCCATTGGCCCTGCTCTTGGTTACCCACCAGAACTGGGTGGTAAGAACATACTGTTGAAGACCCTACACTCACGAGCTATAGAACAAGGAGAAATCAAGCTGGAGAAAACTTTAGAGCCTCATCTCTACCTGCTAGCATCTATAGTGCTGGAAGGTGCTATGCAGGCTACCAGAAGGAAAAAATAATTATCAGCCCTACCCAGCTGTGAATCCTGTTATATACAATAACAACTGGCCTGTCAAGATATGCCCACCCAAGCAAAAGTGGCATGAATACAGTCAGGAACCAAACCACTCTTTAACTGGATTTAAGGTCCACTCCATAGGATAGATCCCATACCTGACATTGATATCAGGGTTAGGAACCTGAGACTAGACAGGCCACAGGATATAGGGGAAAACCTAGTACTAGTTTTCTATTAAGTCGTCATCCTATTAAACTGACTTCTAATGACTTGTTATACCCATAGATTAATGGATCTCTTACCTCTCACCAGAGAAGTTTACTTATGCAGCAGGTGGTGATTAACACAGAAACCCACAACTGGCAATGTACAGAGAAAAAGAGGATGCAGATTTATCCCTGAATAAGACACTTACATCAAACTTCTGCCTCCCAAGGCTAAGGGATGATTGCAGAAGAGGTGGTAGAAATACCGCAAGAGCCAGAGATGGTGAATGACCACAGGGAAGCAGAGTTTTCCAGACAGCTGGTGAGCTACTCATATGAGCTCACAGCAATGGTGACAGCATGCACAAGTCCCATGCAAGCTCAAACCAGACAGAATCCCAGCATGGACATAGGAGGTGGGTAAGAAATCCCAAGCCAATCTAAGAAAATTTTGCTGGGAGGGGCAGAGACGATCTCAAGGATGAGACTCTTGGTAGGTTAACCAGGCTCCAGTGAATGGAGTCACAATGAAGGACATTTGGTGACACAAATTAAACTCTATAGCCCTTATTATAAAGGAGGTGGGTAAGAAATCCCAAGCCAATCTAAGAAAATTTTGCTGGGAGGGGCAGAGACGATCTCAAGGATGAGACTCTTGGTAGGTTAACCAGGCTCCAGTGAATGGAGTCACAATGAAGGACATTTGGTGACACAAATTAAACTCTATAGCCCTTA
>NW_008327613.1:4769-14106 GCF_000622305.1 Nannospalax galili
TTTTACCCTTTAAAGAAGATCTCCACTTCATTTTAAGATATGTTGTTTCCTACATTTTTTTTCAATAAAATATTTTTTTTCAATTAGAAGAAGCATTTCATTACAACAGCATTAACCTATTCAATAACATTTTTCTGAGCTAGGGTACATCTCTTTCAAAATCGGCTGTACATTTTTAGGTTTACAGATGAATTATAAGGTCTCCTATTAAACAATGGGATGAGGTGGCAGACTAAGACTTTTTTCCTGCACTGTCTTCTGTATCCACTGCCCAATTCCATCAGTAACATGCAAATCAAGAATGTAGATAGAGCCATATCCCAGAATCGGAACCCCAGCCCTACATGAAGGGCACCTAAGCTACTCAGCATATCTGTTCCTACCCCTTCCTGAACCCCAGCTTCCTCTTCTGAGGTAGGCAGGGATGGTGCTTCTCTAAGATTTGGGAGAGTTATTGAGTATTGAGTTACTTGGTAAAGACCTTGAAACTAGAAAATGGGAGATTTTGGACAGGATCTCACATCCTGTGAGCTAACTGGGGCTATATAGTCTATACCTTTTGAAGTCTGGAGTCTCATAGATGGTGTCCTTGAGGTTCCTACAGAACCAACCCCTACGTGGATCTCACTTCCCATTTGCCAGTCTGACTCCCATGACTGGCCAAGACTTTAAACTCATTTTCCTTGTGCTCCAACATGGATAAAAATGGTCATGAGCTAGGTCCCATCAGCAAGTATCAGGCACTACTGTCTGGAGACGTGTCAAGAGAGGCAGGGAGAGTGCCCCCCATTCCTCTGCCATGTCGCAGTGCCACCTCTTTGCTTTCCATTCCACTAGCTTAATGGAGCCTCTGTCCTTCCAAGAATGCAACACAGCAAACGGGAAGCTGAAACCCATCAGGAATGGCCCTGATACAGATCAGGGGGACATTGGTGTATATGTGCATGTATCTGCGAAGTCCCTGCAGAAGACTCTCTGAACGCAAGGCAGGGAAGCCTCCCACGACTGAGCCATGGTGTAGGGGCAGAAGAAAGTGGTAGGTGTTATGGGAAGAGGATGAAGTATCTGAGCAGGGTGGGAACAGGAAGTTGCAACTTTCACTGAAGGGACTGCCCAGACACTGATAGTGAACTTGTTTGCCTGAGGATACCCATCCAACAGATGCTGGGAAAGGACCTCAGACTCACTACAGCCAGTTGTGTATGAAGTCAAGGGCACAGTGCATCCATAAGAAAACCGGTAAAGTTGGGTTTATTTTTGTTAGGACTGTTAAGTCCCAGAAAAAACAATTTGGAAAATGCACTGAGTGAGAAGGAAAGAAATAGTATGAGTTGTGCTTCCATCCCTTTGATTATTTATCTGAGAAAGGAACTTTGTTTTGGGCCTTGGTTTTCAACATATTGACATCATTGGCATGGGCTGAGGTGGAATTGGTACCGGACACAGGAACCATTTGGACTTGCTCTCACTAGGTGCCCATCTCACTTGAGGATTCCAAGGACTGGAATGTGGACATCGTTGAGACCATTATCTGCCTCCTCAACTCACTGGGCGTTGCTGCAGCTATCAGAGAGGATGCTGGCAGGAGAGGGCACCTGGAGCCTGTGGTGCCTGGTGGAGGAATACAGCTACTAAGTGTGAGCTGGGATCCCACAGTGAAGAACACCTAACCCTTACATCATCTGATCCCACGTCCATCTGCTCATGGCCCACACCCAATGCTGACCAAATTTACCACAGGAAAAAGGCTTGGCAGCTGACAATGGAGTTCATCCATGGCAGGTTCCTGGAACCCAGCACTGATGAGCAATGAGAGCCCTGAGACCTACGCAGCCCAACACCACAGTGAAAAGATTCTGGGTCCATGTCAGGTGATATCTACAGCATATTTATGTTGCATGTGTGTGCATATGTGTGATTCTGGAGCCTAAGACTATAGCACAAGTATAAAATATGTTATGTAAGTAAAAATTTAAATTCACCTGAAGATACAAAAGTAGAAGACATAGAAGAAAAAATTGCTTTTTAAAAATTATTTATTTTATTAGCACAGGGCCCAATTAGCATTGCAATAAACCGGCTTTAAAAGGGCATGCTGACTTCCCATTGCATTTTCCACCTTTCAGATTAGCATCTCTGGCTTCATGGTTGCAGAGAGCTGGGAGGTCAGAACATGGTAAGAGACTGGGCTAGAATAGCCCCTCCACTGAGCCACAGGCTAGTCCTTCAGTTTGGCTCCATGGTGGCAAGCCTGCCCAACCTTTTACACAGAGGACCATGGAGAATCTTCAGAAGATGGTTCCCTGGACTTAGAGCTGCTCCCCACACTCTCAGGTGCTGCTCTCTGTCCCTAGGTCTTGCTAACCCTCTGTGATCATTGGCAGACTACAAATAATTTGATGTGTCTAATTACACCTAACACTCAGAGGGGAAAAGTTTCTTCCAGGATGCTCATGCCAGCACACCCACTCCCTCCAGCCCCACTAAGCCCCCAGGGACAGACAGTCCCAATGCTCATTTGGATAGATGTGCAGAAGGGGTTGGCTTAGGCAGTGGAGGCCCTGTGCATTTGAGTTTCATGACTTCCTTCTTCCTGTCTGGGAAGATATATTAAAATTCACTGTCTACCAGGCAAGGGGGATAAACCTGGCTCATGTCAGGGACATAGGAAATACACATAGCCTTCTGAACCATAACTAACACTACAGTTAAAATAGACATGTCACAAGAAACCTTGGGTTCGATCAGCACAACAGAAATAAAACAAAAATAGAAAGGTCATTTAATTTTTTTAATTGTGGTAAAGTATATGCAATACATCAAATTTTTATATTAATCACTTTGAATGCACAGTTCTGCAGTATCAAATACAGTCATATTGTGAAATTCCTTATTTTGCAACTTCTCTACCCATTAAGTAACTCCCCATTAGACATATTTATATTTAATGATGACCTCTGTTAAAGAATTCTACCTCATGCCATCATCCCTGTTTATCCACTTCCCTTTCCACCTCCTCACTTTCCTCTTTTATTCTCTCTTTGGTTCTCACACATGTGCACACACACACACACACACCACATGCATGCATACAGACATATTTAGACAGCACAGTTCACTTTTGGCCCTCTCTTTCTCTTCCTGACCATTGTTCACAATGACAGAAGAAATGCAAGTCACCCAGGTCACAAAGATCCCCAAGGGACAGGCTGCTTCTCCTGTCACAGTGGGTCTCCCACCCTGGAGGCTATCCACATGGAATTCTCACACAGGAAGGAACTTCAGACCCAACAAGACATCTGGAGATAATCTCTTGAGTAATACCTGCTGTGTTCAGAGCTATGTAAAGGACTATTATGCAATCAAAAGAGATTTCCTCTTCCACTAGACATGGAAAACAAAAGTAGACCATACTCTGGGGGACCCTCAAGCTGCCCACCAGTGAAAAGTCATTCTTGGTGCCAAGACAGAACCCATTTCATCCCTTATTTGATGGGACTAATAAAGAGAAAAACAAGCAGAGGCAAGCGTGAGGAAAAGTGTGTTGGTGACAGCTTTGAACTTGCCGTTACTCTTTTATCACAGAGAAAGGCAGATGTGTGGGAAGGATGCTCCAAGAACACCCTCAGACATCTTCACACCGTTTCTCCAACAGGGTGAACTGGCCATACCAGGGAAGTGCACTTACCAAAAAGGTGCAGTTTATTTCCTGAAAAAGACAGCAATAATTAAAATAAGCATACCAAAAGAAAAGGAAAAGAATTGCCCTGCTACTAGGTATCACTCTAGGAATATGCTAGAAGATGGGTCCCCGCCCATCAAACACTGCCCCCATGAGTCTACAGAGCTTGAGGCTGCACAGTCAGCCAGCCAGCAGTTCTGAGGAGCAAGCCTGGCTCCACACTGACCACAGGCAGACTGCAAATGCCAGCACTCGCACTCGTGACATCTGGTGGGAGATTAGACTTAATAAGCTTAGTTCTTAGCTTGCTTTAAAACTCCCTACAATATAAAGAAAGTGAGATGCAAACTAATATGCTTTGTTTTAATGATTATTACTTCTGTTCAACAATCAGAGTAAGAGTAAGAACAATTTAAATGATTCTAAATTACAAAGTATACGGGTGTTTGAACCCAGAAGTGATTCTGTAGATCCGAGATGAGACCACCATGGCCCTTGGCTTTATGGAATGTATGAATAGCTCTGCATTTACCATGTATAGCAAGAGGGTTTGAGGATAGTATTTATAAAGTCAAATCCTAAATACACAGTGGCATATAAGACTCTACTGTATACTAAAGGGCAAATGAAGACACCATCTTCTATATTCTTGCTTCCCAGTCTAGGCCCAGCAGAGTGACTTCTGAAAAGACTTAAGGCAGGGTACCATCTCTGCCATCAATGACATGGTGTCCAGAGAGGGCAGAATCAAGGTATACAAGTGTCCTTTGTACTAAGAGATCTGGAATCATTTTATAAAAAAGATTACACACATCAGTGTAGATACTGACACGAGCCCTGACAAAGCTATCTGGGCTGTAGCAACCAGAACTGTTCCATTCCATAACCCATACCCTATCAGGTCTATTCATCCAGGAAACAACATGAATGGAGATTCACCAACAAGCTCCCTACACCAGTTACCCATGTACCTGCCTCAGCTTTCAGGGCCTTACACGGTCATTGTGACAGAGAACTAGCCATATAAAATAAAGCTATAAAACTGCCACACCACAAATAAAACAAGTGTCATTTTCTAAAAGTGTACAAATGGCTCAGCATTGTATTATCTATTGTTTTAATCAATAGTACTAAGTCCAGGGAAATTTTAAATATACTTGGTAAATACTTAAAAAATAACTGATGGGAGAAAACATTCTTTTTAAAAAAAAAGCTTCTTGAAAGCCAGGAATGGTGGCACACATCTTTAGTCCCAGCACTCTGGAGACAGAGGCAGGAAGATCTCTATGAGTCTGAGGCCAGCCTAGTCTACAAAGCGAGTTCCAGGCCAGCTGGGGCTATAGGGAGACCCTGTCTCAAATAAAACAAAGTAAAACAAAACAAAAAACTCTTCATCAAAGGAAAAGCAGAACTTCAGCCACCACTATGTGATGTGATATTTCATAGAGATATATAGATTCTGGAGACATTTTCATTAAAAATTGTCCAGTGTGATTGGTGTTTGGCAATATTCCAAACACTCAGAAAGAGGGGGTTTTCGTTATTGATGAAAAGTGTAATAAAAATTGAGCAAAACTGTGGAAACTTTAGAAGCAAGTAGGCTCGCTGAGGACAGGTCTCCTTGCTCTCCTCAGTGTTCTAGAAACAGACGGGGCAGCAACTGTCCTAAAACTCCAAGGAGCCCAGCAGAAAATATAAACCTAAAACAACCAAGCCACCCCAAATCTCAGCATGGAGGGGAGAGATGAGCATCAAGCCCTACCCCTAGCTGAGGAACGACTGCCAACTAACAACTTCTGGGACAGGGAGAGTCGGTTTTCATCATAGGTGTGATGCTGGTTAGGTTGACCACACTCCAGGGAATGGACCTGCAGCAAGACTATTTAGGGAATGTAAATTAGACTCAATAGGCCTTAAGAAAAAAATAATAGAGGACAGGGGGTGTAGGGAGATATGGGTGGATCTAAGAAGAAATGGAGGAGGTATTCTGTATATGATCAAAATACATTGTATGAAATTCTCAAAGAATGAATAAAAATTAAAATTAAAAAACAATCATCCTCCAAATAATAATAAAAGACAAAACAAATAAAAAAGGTGGGATGGCGTTAGTCCATGCTCAGCACTGAAACGTTTGTTCTGAGGAGTCTCTGCTATTGTCTGGACATGACAGCACTTGCTTAATTTGAGTTTACAGAGACTGCTTCAGTCAGACATAATGGGGTTGTGTTCCATTAGTCGTACTTGCAATTTCTTGCTCAATTTATACAACAAAGGGTATCAAAATGTGCTCCCAAGGCCATCAGCAGCAACATCTGCTGGGAACTCATTCAGAATGAAAATCTTACTGAATAAGGCTACATCACAGAAGGGGGTTAGGCCTACTGCTCCTAAAGAAAAATGGATCATACATGGCCTTAGATGAGGTTTACTGTTCTTACACCAATAATTCAGGTGTAATTGAGTTTTACTGGACCTCTTGTAATATTCCTCCTAGCCTCCTAGATCAAGAGGCACCCAAATGCCATCAAAATTACAGTTCTGAGGACCCAATATGAGCCTCAAAATAAAAACAAGTCAAAGATTTAACTTATGTCCCAGAGCCAGTGGGGAATGTAATACCTCAAGTGCCTCCATTTTGTGTAAGTTTAATCGGTAAATCATCTGGTCACAGGATCACCCCTAGGAAGGTGGGTCATGCTAAATAGATGGGCCGAATACCTAGTGTATTAATGAGTTAGTGAGTTTTTCCTGCCTGGAATCCCACCTACTAGCACAGAACTTCCTAGCTACAGCCATGTAGTCTGTGGGTTGCCTGCTTTCTTTAAGGCTTTGGGCTGCCCCTAGCATCTTGTGTTTCTGTACTTTCTCTAAAGCTTCCTTTTCCCAGCCATGTGACTGCCAGTCAGCCACGTGTCTGACCTCCCACGCAGCTCTTAAACCTGCCTGGCCTCATGTCTTTCTTTCTTCCTACTGTTCACGTCCTCAAGGCAGCTGCCAAGATTAGCAGCTCTCCTGCCCTGAGGATTTCTTTTTCTTTGAAATTCTAATATAATTGTAAAAGCTTAAAAAAATAAAAGAAACTATAAGTGGGACTCAGCCATCTGCACATGGAGCCTCCCTGTAATGCCTTGTCATGTTGGAGAACCACCCCTGTAAATAAAGGAGCAAAGATGTGTCCATAGACCGGGGACCTCCACCAACCTCAGACTCAGTACTGTGGAATGAACAATCCAGGACTCCTTACTGACTGAGACCAATAAATACAGGCTGAGACCAAAAGACTCTAAATGAAGGCAGCTATTTGACTGGCTACTCCCTGTCCTTCGTGGAAACCCTTACTTGAGCCCAGTTCTTACCAAATGAATACCCAGGAGGCTGTGCGCCAAGGGTCCCTTGAGCAATTCTCAGCTAGTGATAGAATGCTAAACAGAGGTTGGACAAATAATGTAGCTCCCCAGATCTGAGGTGGGCTACGAACGAAGGGTGAGACATTACGTGGTTTTAGAAATTCATCTCCAGCACCTAGAATGGACCTGGTGCAGGTGGTCAGTAACAGTGCTCAGTAACTTTAGATGAGTGGATATGTGCACCGAGTGGATTTCTTTTGTATCTACACAGGCTGGGCAGCTAGAATCAGTCTAAGAGGATAGACTTTCAGTGAACATGTGTCAGTATCTTCTCCCACACTAAAAGTCCAGAGATGGTGGGGCTTTTGAGACAGAAGTGGCCTTGATGACTTCCTGTCTAGGAGGAGGGGCTGGGGAAAGGCTATATTCATAGCCCTACGTCCTCTACTATAAGACCAACAAGGTGGACCATCTGGAACTCCAAATCAGGAGCAATCAGACCTCTAGAGAGTTTGGAAATTCTGTTTTCCTGACTACTTGGAAGTCTTGGTAACCCCAAGATGGGTCTTGAAGTCACTGGAGCTGACTTGCCACCTACCTTTTTCAGTTTGGAGTTTTCTTGAATGACACAGATTTCACTGCTATTTAAAGGCTTCATGCAGTTGCTGCGGGAAATTTGAACCTCAATAAGGTATTCCATGCGATCTGTGATCTGTCAGAGAACAGTGGTGCAATTTTAACCGAAAAGTCTTTGTATTCTTAAATACTTTGGTAAACACACAAATCCCTCTCATTCTTATATCTGCTTTTCTCTCCCCACAGACAATCATTAGAGAAAGGATGACACCCACTGCTGGACTGCACTGCCGTGACCAGTTACAGCTGCTACCTGAGGCAAAATACTGGGGAAAAAGCTTCCTGAAGACAAGTACTTCTAATGCCACCTCCTGTTCCAAAATCCAGATTATGCCTCATGCCCCACGAGGGCCAGAGCAGAAGGGGAAGGGTGGTCCCCCCTTTGGCCCTGTGAGGACAGCCCCTCAGTGCATTAGTCCCTTTCTAAGTCCCTTTCTCACAGACCTCTGGGAATTTCCCATGTTTGGGGGCTCTTCGTCCAAATCCCTGCCTCCCACTCAGCACAGTGTCCTTAGTGAAGAGCAGCAGTCAGTTTAAGAAATCACCATTTGCTGACTTGTTAATGCTTACATGCAGCAAAGGCTCATCCTGATGTCCTTTTAAACTTCTCTGCATATTGTGTCTGAATCTTTATCATGCCTTTCCTCATTGCCGTCTACAAGTCTCAAAGTTGAATTTGATTTTTGCTGTGCTCTAAAAATTGGCAAAAGTGACACTGCTCTGCATTAGAGGGTAGAAGCTGGTCACGGGACATCAACACTGACAGAGCTGCCCACTGGGTTTGGGAGTTAGTGATGGACTTAGAAAACACTGAGAATATCTTGGAAAGAATCAAGACTCCACAGGAGTTCCCATTTGCATTGGCTACCTTCCACTGCTCCCCTTTCCCTCTATCCTCCCAGCTCCTCCTACGGTGGCTTCCCTGATATACCACCTGCTCTCAAATCCTGCCGCCATGCCCTGCTTCTGGGAAAACCCAAATAAAACACTTCCCGGCAACCTCCTCCACCTCATTTCCTCCTGCTCTGACTTCAGGACATATCTTCACTATCAATCCCTAAAGTGGCAGCTCTCAGTCGAGACTATACACTGGTATCACCTGGTTGAATTCAACATCTATCGAGACCTGGGTCCCACACAGAGACCCTCATTTTATTGGTAGATATAGGCTGTGCAGTAGGGCATTTACATGTTCTAACAGGTTAGAAACAGTGTCTAAGAAGTCTTCCCCTGAACAAACAACGCTCCCTGCAGTTTAGAAATGCATGGCTCTGTGAAAAGGGGCACACTATTTTTTTTTTTTTTTTTGGTTTTTTTTGAGACAGGGTCTCCCTGTAGCCCCGGCTGTCCTGGAACTCACTATACAGAACAGGCTGGCCTTGAACTCACAGAGATCCGCCTGCCTCTGCCTCCCTAGTGCTGATATTAAAGGCATGCGCCACCATGCCCAGCCCACCATACTATTTTTTTCTTTTTGCATTTTTCATAGGCATTTTCTTTTGTTTTTTCTAATTAGAAGAAGCATTTCATTACAACAGCATTAACCTATTCAATAACATTTTTCTGAGCTATGGTACATCTCTTTCAAAATTAGTTGTACATTTTTAGGTTTACAGTTGAATTAATACAGTTATACAATATTGTACTCAGTGTAAACCGTAGATCGGAA
>NW_008327613.1:17370-22299 GCF_000622305.1 Nannospalax galili
AACTCATTTTATGCTGGACAGCCTCCATTGTCAACTTGACACACCTGGGAAGAGGGAATCTCAGTTTTGAAATTCCCTCTATCAGACTGGCCTGTGGGCATATCTGTGAGGCATTTTCTTGATTGTTGAGAGATGTAGAAGGGTCCAGCCCACTGTGGGTGATGCCACCCCTGGGCAGGTGGTCCTGGGTTATATAAAAAAGCAGACTGACCACAGGCCAGGGGAGCAAGCCAGTAAGCAGCGTCCCTCCATGATCTGCGCTTCAGTTCCTGCCTCCAGGTTCCTGCTCTGAGTTCCTGCCTTGGCTTCCCTTGATCATGGACTGTGAGCTATAAGCAAAATAAACCCTTTCCTCTCCAAGTTGCTTTTGGTCAGTACTTTATCACACCAATAGAGAAGCCAAATGGAACACATTTCATTTACGTTTAAATAGCATGTAAGATGATCAAATGTACCTTCAATATACTCTTGATAAGATTTTAACTTGTACAGTCATTTAGGAACTTGACAAAACACATTAAAACCCCTAGAATTATCCATGTTACTAATATTTGATACAGTAATGCCACTTCAAGTCACCTTAAGCCTATAATAAAATGAAAACTACAATTTTCCCTTGAAAGGGATTTAATACAGCCTGGGACCAAACAGTTAAGGCCTGGCAACCATCATATCCCCAAATTACCTATTTTCCTCTTTGACAAGAGGAACTATAATCTAGACATCTAGCAAACATCCTGAATACAAGACATTGTTATTAATGATAGTGTTCATGTTAGGCACAGGATCAGTGATCCCTAGACATGTTCATCCTATGAATCTATTTTGTGCCCGTTCATCTACAACCCTCCACTTTCTCTCTCCTCCCCAAATGCCTGTGGTAACCACCGCCTCATTATCTATCTCTGATTAGCATGATGTTCCTCAGTTCATTCAACTTGTTGCAAATGGTAGAATGTCCCTTCTAAGCCTGAACTGTGTTCTTTTGTGAGCAAGTGTCACATTTTCTTTATCTGTCCACTCATCCATTTGGATGGTCTCTGTATCTTCGCTATTGTGAAAAGGGTTGCAATAAGTGAGGGAGTACAGATTCTTTAAAAGGTGGCGATTTCATATTCTTGGGAATATACCCCAAAGACGGACTGTTGTGGAAAACACTCTCAAAGTTCCAAAAGAAATTTAAACTAAAACTACTGTACAGTTGAGACTGTTTCTTAAGCCACAGTGGCTTACAGATACTAAACCTTTATACCTGAGGTCTTGTGCATTCCTTTAATTTTAGAAAATATATCTCCCTTTTTTCCCAAATATTTCTATCATTTTTGCTTCTTTCTTTTCAGGATTATTGTATTTTTCATCCAGTGAAGAGAGATAGCTACAATGGTTCAGTCCCAGCTTTATTGAGATATGATTGATCTATAATAACTATGTATATTTAGGAAGGAGATGTGATATTTTGACATATCTATACATTGAGGAATGTTTGCCAAGATGAAATAATTAGCATACTGATCACCTCATCCTTTCTTGTGGTAAAAACACTTGAAATCTTTTCTCAGCAGATTCCAACAGTCAATACTTTACTATTCGCTGTAATGATCTAAAAGCTGATCCCCTGACTGCTGCTCTCTCCTGACCTGTAATCTCTGGTACCACCAGCTGCCTTCTCTATCACTGTGGGTTTGACTTTTTCTTAAATTCTACATTTGAGTGAGGTCTTGCAATATTTCGCTTCCTATGTCCAACTTATTTCAAGGTCCATTCATCATGTCACAAATGGCAGGATATTTTTTCATGTGTGAGAAACACCCTATTATACATGGCCCACAATTCTTTACCCATTCAGCAGTTGATGGGCACTTAAGCTGTTCCAGGATCTTGACCACTATAAACAGTGTCGCAATGACAATGTGACTGCAGATGTCTTTCAACATACTGATTTCATCACAAAACTACTAAGCTGAGTTCATCAGTAAACAAGGTGGCATTTCCCAGCTCTGAGCACGGATTCAGTGAAGTCTACATGGGGACTGTGCTTTTTATTCTGTGAGAGCTAGAATCAGTCAGACACAGGCCACAGGCAGAACACCACCTCCAGTGAACATAATTTCTAAGATATTGGAGCTCCCCAGGGAGCTCTTTTGCAACTTTAGCACAAAATTCAATCACCTAACATATTTATAAATTTAGGATATGGTATCATAAATTTTCTACTATGCTACAGATGTGTTTAGCCCAATCTCTTGGAGAAATGTAAAATGAACAAAGAGGGTTTTATCTGAATGAAGTAATAAACAACTGGCATATTAGGAAATGGAAACAGGTCAGGGGCCTTCCAGAAGCAAAATGAGAGTTACTGGTGAAGGCCCTCCTGCCTGCAAGCAGCACTGACCAGAAAGGGCATGGCATTCATGGACAAGAGCTACTGCCTTCAAACCTGAGTCCTCTCATACCAAGGGCCGATAATAAGACAGCTGTGCTCACCAGCACATAGAGGCACCTTGGTAATAGAAGCATGCCCCTATCAGATGGTGAGATGTTACACATCTTATATACGTGGCAAAGGGCCAAAGCCAGTTTAGAGTACCACCACTGTGTTGGATTAGAGGAGCTGTCCAGAACCATATCTGAAAACCTTGACCCATGAGCACTGTGACAAACACGGGAATGGGCAGACTAGGGAAGGATGAACTTTCTACCAGGAATCACTGAAAGTGAAATCCCCAGAAACCCAGAGTAGAGGAGGGAAGCCCACCCAGTCCTCCAGTCTGAGAATTCCTCCAGATAACGTTACCAACGTCTTCCTTGCTCAGTCCACAACATTGCCTTCCCCTTTACCAATCTCATGTCCTCCAAGACTGCTTTCATACCAGGATCTGAGGAGGGAGACTTGCTCCTCGGCCTGGATGTCTGTCACCACAGTGTCTCTTTCAGGGCAGGGAGTGGTGCTGACAGCCACAGAAGCCAGAATGGGACTTGACTTTGGGCACAGGCATCAGGGAGCAGGTGGGTACACGATGACGAAGTCGCTGTTTCTTAAGTTCCCATCCTGGCCCTGAGAAACGTTCTTCTCGGGCAGAGAGGGAGAGTTTCCTGTCAGTGTGTGGCCATCATATACACGCCCCAGAGCCTGTAGCCACCCCTCTGCAGAAGGGTCACTTACTGTGATCCTGGTCCCTAGATGGAAGCTGAAGGGGATGCAGGTGGAAGATGGCCCAGAAGAATGTTCTGCTTCCGTTCTGAGCACATGAGTGAAGGACATGTGGAAGTTAGAGAATGAATGAATGAGGTACAAACATCAAATAATAGAGAAATGAATGATTGAAACCACAAAGTAAACAACTACTTCACAGAATCTGCTCAACACTCTACACCTTCAGTCAGGATGCTAATAATGACAATGAATTCTCCATTGCTGTCAGTGACAGTGGCAACCATCACATCACGAATAGACAGTGCAGAAGACTAGAAGACTCTAAACACCACTCAGGGATCCAGAAAGTGTTGTGAGATGCTTTTAATTGTGCTGGTGCTACACAGACTTTGGACCACAGATGATCACATTCTAGAGGAAAGAAGACTTTGGCTGCATGTATCCAGGGTTTCCTTTCTCGCCAATGCCTAAACACAAGTGCTGTTAATGATGTTGAATTGGGTAATCCATGCTAAAGTCTCCACGATATAAGTGCAGCGCACCTGAAAAAAAAAATTATGAAGCATAAGTTAGACAAATGTAATGCACTGAAGCCATCTAGAATAATAGGGACTCAAGACTCACTAAAACCTAAATTTAAAAATTGAAGAAAAAGAAACGCTAAGATACATTAAACACATTCACCTGGAACAAGGCTCATAAAACTCAAGGATTCATGAGGACAAAGGACACAGGTTACAAAATCTCCCCGCCTGAGCCAGGGGCACCTGCCTAAGGCCATCACCCGCCACCCTGAGATGTCTTCTTCTCATAATTTCCATAGCACGTCTGATAGATGAAATTCTTCCCCTGCCCCAAGGGTCCTGAGAAGCCAGAATGCTACTTGAGAGATGGTCTGATCAGTCACCCCTCAACAGAATAGCAGCAAAAATTCATGCCAAATAAGGCTGTTTCAGGGCTATTGGTTAGAAGGTAAGACCACCCACAGACAAAGTCCCCCTGGAGAGCCCTGTCAAGGTCCCAGATCCCATGAGCACATGTTAGCTATAGCACAATGTTGTCACCAAGAATCATCCTTAAAGTCCAAAGAGGGAAAACCTTGGTGAGCAGATAAACTAAATAGTTCCCAATGCCCTAAGCCATGAACAAAGGAAGCCTGTAACCCATAGGGAAAGCATTACCTTCCTGAACCTCAAAGGTCTCAGAAAGCACAGGGCTTGGACCAGAAAGATGGCTTTATCACACATGAAGGCCACAGGTTGCCTGGGCCACCTGGGCTATGAGCAGATGGCTGCCCTAGTGCTGGGAGTCAGACTCTGTCTGCTTAAGATGGTCCCTTCGGCTTCCACCAAGGGAGTTCTGAGATGTGCTATACAAGGGATAAGACAGCTTCAGTCTGCCCGGATCACCCTACATCTTCCCTCCCAGGCCTTGCTTAATTATAATTTTTTATTCCCAAAAGATTGATGATAGTTGAGGTTTATTTAATATCAAACCCTTTTCTCTCCTGGGCCTTGCTGTAATGGGCAATTGTCAATGTCTTCATCATTTTTCTTACAAACTGTGCGGCCCATCTCCAAGTCTATTAAATATAGCTGACGAATCTGTCAAAAAGAAATTGTAAAACTGTTATAAAACACTTTGTTGGACTGATTAAAACAAAGAGAACCAAATATACAGTGAAAAGAGAGTGTGAAGTACAAACACAACAGTAAACAGCACAGAGCACACGCAATCTCATTTCTTTGTTGTTGTTTTACGGGGGGGGGGGTTGT
>NW_008327613.1:24313-27234 GCF_000622305.1 Nannospalax galili
AGGTGATAAACATTACCATTGAAATCTACCTGTTGACTTAATAGACATACACAAACACCAAGGATCCAAGTGCAACCGATTATGACTAGTAATAATCAGATGCATACAGATTAGAGATGCATGCGCCAACATCTCAGTGTTGGTAGCAAAAACAATGAGTCTTTCTTCAAGGAACAATATATTCTAAAATGAAATGGAGATCTTTTTTAAAGGTTAAAAAACTCATTCAATTTTATGTCTTACAGGGCTTATACTGAGTTCAGTATTGTATAACTGTGTTAACTCAACTGTGAACCGAGAAACTTGCACGTACTTGTGAAAGAGATGTACTCTTGCTCTGGAGTGTGTTACTGAATATGTTAAATCTGTAGTGAAATGCTTCTTCTAATCATGTAGTTATTAAAAATTAAAAAAGATT
This sequence comes from Nannospalax galili, assembly GCF_000622305.1. NCBI lineage: Eukaryota > Metazoa > Chordata > Mammalia > Rodentia > Spalacidae > Nannospalax > Nannospalax galili. The sequence goes on from NW_008327613.1 coordinate 24,732, forward strand.
AAAAAAACAATAATAAGAATTAATAGATGTGAAAAACATTACCATTGAAATCTACCTGATGACTTTATATCCATGCTCAGATGCCAAGGAGCTCAGAAAGTAACTGACTGTCACTAGTAATAATCAGATATATAGAGATTAGAAACACATGTGCAAACATCTTAATGCCAATTGCATTGAAAATGAATGTTTCTGTATGAAACTGAAAAAATGTAGTATTTATTTAGTATTTTAGAATGTATATTCACAATTCTCTAATTTTGAAATAGTACTTACTGACAAAACTGTGCTACCAACCTTCAACAATAATGTGAAATGAATCACTGTTGCTGTAATATGAGTTTGTTGTGTGTTCCCTTTCCAAATTTTCCAAAACATACAAAGTTTTTCAATGTAACCGTGTTATTTTTTTTTAAAGAAAGCAATGCTAATAAAAAAAGTTTTAATTAAAAAAAATCCATTGCTAAATTTTCAAACGTTTTTCTCCTTAATTTCTACTGAAATTTCACTGTGGTCAGAGAATACAATGTATGTGATACACTCTTTGAAATTCATGGAGATGTGTCTTATGAACTATAAGATGTTCAATTTTGACAAATCAGCCACAGGTTCAAAAATGCATGCTCTGAACTTATTGGATGAATGTCCTATGTGCTACAAAGTCAAATTTGATCAGTTCTGACAGTTTTTATACCTCTAATGATTTTTACTCTGTGGATCTGTCAGTTACCAAGAAAGGTACTTGAAACTCTCCCATTAGAGCCTCACATTTCCTTCTAGCCCTGTGAGGCAGCCGGTGAAGGGCTGTGTCTTTGTTTACCCTCTCCTACCCCTGAGCCTTGGTTACAGAATGGCCACCCACTGTGAGCCTGTTCCTGAGGTGAAAGCAAAGGGGAGGTGAGTGACTGCTCCTTGGAAGAATGTTCTGCATTCCTTCTTCCTCTTTCTTTCTCTTTGTGAGCTGCACTATCATGTTGCCTAAGCTGGTCTCCAACTTGTAGTCTCATATGATCATCCTCCTCAGCCTCTTAAGAAGCTAGACTATAGGTGTGCAGCACCATGCCTGGCTTTTTCTCTATGAATACACAAATGGGAGGAGGGGCATGGAGAAATTGAAGAATGAATGAATGAGTGAATATAGGATTTAATTAACCTATGAATGAATGAATGAACACATGAATGAATGAGCGGACCAACCAATCAATAGGACCCATACATGAGCTGCTTCACATGAACTGAGAAGTCTAATTTACTCAGCCATCTATAGCTGTAGGCAGGGTAATAAAAAAAAAAATTCTCCACTACTTATCACTGATGGTGGCATGCATGGCAAATAGACAATGCAGAAGATTCTAAACACCACTCGGGGATCCAGAAGTTCCGTGAGATGCCTTTAATTGCACTGGTGCTGCACAGATCTTGGTCTACAGATGGTCACACTTCAGAGGAAAGGAGACTTCTACTAGGGGTAGCCAGGGGCTCCTGCCCCATTTATACCTACCTGCACACAGGTGCTATTCAGCATGGTGAACTGGGAAAACCAAGGCCGAGCATCCACTTGGAAAATACAGTGCACCTGAAAAAATAATAATTAAGATACATAAGTTAGAAAAGGATAAGGCATTGTGATCACCAGTGTGCAGTGGGGTCTCAAGACACAATAAAAGTCAATCTAAAAAAATAATTAAAACAAAGCTCAAGACAACCATTTGCTAGGAACAGGGCTCATAAAGCGCAAGCCTCCACCAAGCTACAAAATCCACCCACCTGAATCCAGGGCTCCTGAGAAAGCACCTGCCTGGGGTCATCACCCACCTGAGGTATCCTGGCCTTACAACCTCCCTAGTCTATATGATGGTGAATAAACTTCCCCTTCCCAAGGGCCCTGAAGGAGCCAGGGCACTACTTGAGAGATGATCCTGTCAGGCACCCTCCAACTGAAGAGTGGCACAAACCCAGGTAAGACTGCCCCAAGGCTATTGGTTAGAGGGTGAGACCACTCACTGACAGAGTCTGCCTGATGGACAGCCATCTTCAAGGTCTCAGATCCCATGGATCTCATGTCAGATATAAGCCAATGATGTCAGACTCAGAATCTCCTGGGCAAGCAGATAAACTAAATAACCCTTTGCCCCCAGAGACATGGCAATGGAGGGCTGATAGCCACAGGGAGAAAGTCATCACCCAAGTCTCAGTGGCTTCTGAAAGCCCAGGGCCAGGACCACAGGGATGGCACCGTCACAGATGGAAGCCATATGGGCATCTGCAGGTTGTGTGTGATCAACCAGCTAGGTTGTGAGCAGAGAGCAGCCCCAGTACTAGGAGCCAGGCTCTGTCTGTTTAAAATGACCCCTTCTGCTTCCAGTGAGGTGTGTCCTCAGTCTGCCAAGATCACCCCACATCTTATCTATGCCGTGTTCCAGGCCTTGCTTGTCATTTTTCATTCCCGAAGATTTGTGCTAAGTGTGGATGATTCTATTCTCTAAACTTTCTTTCTACTGGG
>NW_008327613.1:29905-48450 GCF_000622305.1 Nannospalax galili
ATGTACTGTTCCTTGTTGTCTGACCAGATCTAGAGATTCAGCTGGAATGTACTGCTAGGGTCATCCCGTGAATTCAGTGGTTGTATTGGGTTAAGGCAAAAATCATACTTGTTTGTAGGAGCTAGTAGTAAGTTTGGGAGTAATGAGGCACTTACATGGTCAAGTCTTTCTCTGATTAAGAGGGTAAAGGTCTTTACATTTTATTTATCCTTTAAGTTTAAGAGTCTCTTTAAAATGGAGCTAGAGAGATGGCTCAGTGGTTTGTAGCAGGAGGCCTCCAAAGATGGCGCGGACCCAGAGCCCTGGGATTCGGCGAGAATTCATTTCACTTCTTGGTCCGCAAATAGCCCGCCAAAAGGAGCCCACACCTCCATACCCTGCTCGAGAGCCCAGTGACTGCTGACAGAATGCGTGGCACGGACCAATCAGAAAACGATACGCTGAATAAAGGAACTTGGGGGCGGAGAAAAGGGAGATATAAGGCCTGCCCCCTCCTACATTGAACGAGCCTGCAGCACCTGCCTAGTGCTTGCTTCTATCCGACTCCCGGGGTCTGTGTGTTGTGACTCCGCGCCTCTTACCACCCCTAATCGACTGGGGACCTGATCCAGGTTAGGGTCTTCACAGCTGGCCTGAGGAGAACCCACAACAGTGGTTAAGAGCACTGGCTGCTCTTGCAAAAGACCCAGGTTCAATTCCCAGTACCCACATGGCAACTAACAACTGTCTGTAGCTCCGGTTCCTGATACAGCAAAACATTTGTCATGTAGAGAGATAAGTGAGAGGGAACAAACGGAGCTGTGAGAGCAGCAATGTAGGCATGAGTGTTGCATAATGGAGGCACTCTGCAGCTTCAGCAACAGGAAAATACTTTGTTTCTTCAGAGAAAGGATCGCCCATTATTGCAGCTGGGAGTCTTTCAAATTCAAGGTCATGTCTTTGCAGATGAGAAGGCTGAGACACAGAGGCAGTCACTGTGTTGCTCGACCAAAGTCTCCCAGGGCCATCAGAAAAGAGCTGTGGAGCCTAGGGTAGCTCCAGGATGTCCATCCTCAGGCAAGTGAAGGCCCTGTGGTCGGGCAGCTCAGATGCTGGGGATGCCAAGAAGCACAAAGAAAGTGACAGGGAAGGAGGCCTGTTTCAGTGTGTTCAAGAGCAGGTGACTGTTGTGGGAGCCTGGAGCTTCACCCCACCAGGGAGCTCAAAAAGATGATGCAAAGAAAGGAAGGCACAGAGGCTGGGAGGCTGCGGCCCTGCTTCCCACCTGTCACTTACACAAAGGCTGCTTCCAGGATACCAATCGCCTGCCCCTTTAGCCGCTCCCACCTGTGGGCAAATGTGCCCTGCAGCCAAAGTCTCAAGCAAAGTCACTGTGCCATAGAGGGGTGACTTTGTGAACATGTTAATCACTTACGTGTTTATCTAACAGCCAGTGATACCTAACCTACCACATCCCCCTCCAAGGCTGAAGGTAGAGAGAGTGACAGTGACGGAGGCATCTCATGTTATCTGCTTTCACAAAGTCTCCTTCCAGATCCCCAAAGGCGCATGAAGGTCTCCAGCTACTGACTCCCAGGATCCGCCAAGCCTCACAGACAAGACAGCCCTCCCATGATGAGAGCCTCCTCCCCAAGCAGGAGCAATGATCTCAGGGGAACCAAATTGTCCCCCCAAGCAGTACAGGCTTCTTTGAACCACCTGGTGGAACCAGAACTGAAGCAAAGATCAAGCAGACCTCACCTTAAGACTGCTTAATTATGCAAGGCTCTTGCCACCTCTCCCGATTTTCCCTCTGTTCAAGCCTAAAGCTCAGGTCAGTACTCTAAAGCTGAGCTGAAAGGTTAATTTCCATCTTCCATTTTGATTCAAATCCTTTCTTGCCTTTTTGCCATCGCTTTTGTCTGCTTTCTCTGGGGCAAGTGCCTAGACTTAACATGCTGAGAGTGAGGCCTCTGGCCCAGGACTCTGGTTACAGGAGGAGCCTTAGTGCTGCACCCTGAACGTCACAATATGGAACTAACACTGAACAATATACCAAGACCTTTGGAATGAATGGAGGGATGAACGACACCAGGTCAGACTGGCCCCTGGAGGATTCTCAGCACAGATCCAAACCACACTGCAATGGCTGTGACACAGAACTGGCCCTGAAATGGCAGCCCATGGAGGAATATCAAAATTTGCAGCCTGAACCCAGCTGTGACCAACTGACTGCCAAAAATGGCTATCAACATGGGCTCTAGGAAGTTTACAGAGGCTCATTCAGTGATTTTCAATTTCTGAAGTACCAAGAAAATTTCAGCTCCTGTGGGGGGAAAATAATCAATAGTAACTACTTACTTCAGATGTTGGAAATAACGAACAAGAACGTTGAAGCAACTATTATTAAAAAATGTTTCACAAAATAGATAATGTCTTATCGTTAATTATACCAAATGGTAACACTTATTCTTCCTATCAAACAATTGTGCCCATTGATTGAACTCATAAATATATAAAAATATTGTATTCATCAAAAAATTAAAATAAAGCCTGGTGTGGTAGTGCACACCTTTAAGCCCAGCACTCTTGAGGAAGAGGCAGACAGACCTCTGTGAGATAGAGGCCAGTCTGGTCTACATAGCAAGTTCCAGACCAGCAGGGGTTACATGGAAACCCTGTCTCAAAAAAATAATATAATAATAATAATTAAAAGATATCTTTTTGTAAGTTACAATTAAATGTACCAACAAACAGAATAATTTTGAAATGGATGGAAAAATCGGTTTCTGTTGCTTCTATAACACACACTATAAGCTTAGAGGCTTAAAACAGCTCAAATTTATTATATGAAAGTCAGTCCAAAACAGTTGTCAACAGGGCTATATTCTTCTTGAAGACTAGATGAGAGTCTATGCCTTTCCCTTCTTAGCGTCTGGGGCCACCTGCACTCCTTGGCTTTTGACCTTTCCTTCTAGGAGCAAAGCCAGAGGCAACCAACTCTTCAAGGCTTTGTGGTCTCCCTAACGGTTCTCTGGTTGTGAGCTCTACTCATTCTAACAGGGACCTTTGTGATTACGCTGAGCCTACCCAGATTACCCAAGATGTTCTTCCTCTTTCAAATTCCTTACTCACATATGTGAAGATTCTTTTGCCGTGTAAGGTACCATAGTCACAGGATCTGAAGACTGAGGACATGTGCTGAATTGCTTACTTTTCTTGTGGCTATGACAAAATACATGACAAAAGTAACAATGTAGGAAAGGTCTATTTTGGCTCACAGTTTGAGGGTACAGTTGATCGTGGTGGCAGGAGGACAGTTTGAGGGTACAGTTGATCATGGTGGCAGGAGGATGAGGCACTGGTCACACTGTGTCCTCAATCAGGAAGTAGAGAGGGATGAATGCTGGTGCTCCACTGGCTTTCTCCTTTTTCTTCAGTCCAGGATAACAGCCAATGGGATGGTACTGCCAACATTCAGGGAGTTACCTCCTGAGTTAAACCTTTCTGGAAACACTATCATATCACTGTTTTAGTTTGCCTTCAATTGCTGTGACAAAACACTCTGAGCAACACCAATTTGGCTTACAACTCCCAGGTCACAGTTCATCGATTAGCAAGCCCAAGGAAGGAACTCAAGGTGGGAACCTGGAGACAGGAGCTAAAGCACAGGCCATGGAGGAATAGTGCTTACTGGCTTGTTCTCTTGGCCCATGCTCAGCCTGCTTTCTTATATAATACAGGACAGCTTGCCCAGGGGTGGCACCACCCGTAGTGAGCTGGGCCCTCCTACATCACTCAACAATCGAAATGCCTCACAGACATGATCACAGGCCAGTCCAATGGAGGTAATTCCTCAGTTGAGACTCCCTCAACCTAGGTGTGTCAAGTTGACAACAAAAGCTATCCAGCGCAATTGACCCCTGTCAACTTGACATATAAACACACTGCTAATAAACCACAACATTTCCATTTCTTGTCCCCAAGATAGGTTAACATTAATATCAATATCACAACATAAGGCAATACAACTTTAAAAGTCCTACAGTCCTTAAAAAATCCAAAGACTTTAACAGTTCAAAGTTTCTTTTAAAAGTCTTTTAACTATGGGCTCCTGTAAAAAGGGAGGAATCAAGCACACCTAAGCAAAACCTAAGTCCAGCAAATAGCTTAAGTCTGGATATGTGGGATTCACTCATGATCTTCTGGGACCCAAAGGGTTTTGGCAGCTCTGTTTCTCTGGCTCTGCCATCCACAGCACACACAGCTTGTCTTGAAAGCCCAGACCAATTCCATGCCACACCTGCTGCTGCCCTTGATGGTTGTCCCATGGTCCTGGCACCTCCAAAAAGCTGGTGTCTCCACTGAAACTGCAGTTGCACCTTCACCATTATGGCCTCTCGGGGTGCAAAGTCTCAGATTCTCTCCATGACCCCTTCAATCCTGGGGCTCTTCATTGCAACTGAGGCTGTACTTCACCAATGGCCTTTCCTGGGCTCTCCGAGTGCCAAGCCTCACTTCACATTTCAACACCAGAACCATGCAGAAGATGCTTACACACTACCAAGTCCTGCTTCCAGCTTGAGATGGAGGTTCAGGCCCTCTCTAGACCATAGCTGCTGTCCACTGACCCTAAGGAAATACTTCCCAGAAGATTTTGCCACAGCGATGCTGGTCTCTTGTTACAGCTGATTTTTCGGCCTCAGCTAACCAGCTCCAATTGTCCCAGTAAAGCAAAGGCTTTACTTCAAGTTCTGGTCTCTTCTTAATCACTGATGATTCTTCAGCCCCAGCTGACCAGAAACCACAAATTCTCAGCTCAAAATGTCACACAAACAGCCCTGATAATCTCTGCTTCCCTTTGAAGCTTCACAAGCCAGGCCTCTATCATCTACAGCTCTTTTAGTATAACTGTTCCAAGCTCCATAGCTTCAAACTCTAAGCACTCAATGGCTTTTCTAGCCCAAAGTTCTAAATGTTTCCACAATCCTCCCAAAAACAACTGGGTCAGATCTGTCACAGCAATACCCCACTCTTGGTACCAATTCCTGTTCTAGTTTGCCTTCAATTGCTGTTACAACACACTCTGATCAATTCCAACCTGGGGAGGAAAGAGTTTATTTGGCTTACCTCTCCCAGGTCACAGTTCATCACTTAGGGAGCCCAAGGTAGGAACTCAGGGCAGGAGCCTGGAGGCAGAAGCTGAAGCACAGGCCATGGAGGAACGCTGCTTACTGGCTTGCTCTCCTGGGCCACGGACTTCTTGTCAGTATGGATATTTGGAGACCGTAGCTGGTAAGGTGTCTCTGTTTGCCTTCAAAGTTATGAAATGAGATCCTGGTTCCAGCAGGGGTTTTGGAAGGAGCATTCTTCTATTCTGTTGATAGAGAATGTATTAGTTTGTTTTTTCTGTTGTTGTGATAAACTAATCACCAAAAGTAACTTGGAGAGGAAACGGTTTATTTAGCTTACACTTCCACATCACAGTCCATTATTGAGGAAGTCAAAGCAGGAGTTCAAGCAGGAACTGGAGGAAGGAATTGAAGTGGAGACCACAGACGAACACTGCTTCCTGTCCTGCTCCTACCCTTTTTATACAGCCCTGGCCCACCTGCCCAGGGATGACACCACCGCAGTGGGCTGAGCCCTCCTACGTCAATTAACAATCAAGAAAATGCTCCACAGATATGGCCACAGGCCAGTCTGATATAGGAAATTCTTCAATTAATGTTCCCTCTTCTCAGGTGACTAGTTTGCCAGCACATGTCAGGAAATCACAGGATCTATATTTGAGTGTGCACTTTCCAGTGCAGCCATAAATAGGGGGCACCCACTCCTCTGTAAAAAAAAAAAAAACCCACCCTATACTCTGTTAGAAGGAGGAGGAGGAGGAGAAAAGAAATAAAATGATAGGTGTTTGGATAGACAGATAAGAGGGATCTGACTAGACCGCAAGTGAATGGACTTGCACTGGGGAACGTCTGGGGACACTGCCTTAACACCCAGGACAGAGCATATGGGTTTCAGTGGGGAGGCTATGGGAGGATCCTGGTGGGGGCGGGCTATAAAGATGATTCAGATTGTGTGAGATATTCTGTATGAAATAGAACAAAATTTAATAAAAACAAATTTAAAAATCTAACCAGCACAGAGTATAAACCATGGAAGTATAAACAAAACCATAAACAGCAGTGCTTGAACACAGGTTATCTGGTGAGTTTCCTCTCTATTTGATAGGCCCCTGGGATGCACTGGGAACACCACTACAAGCTGCACTCGCAGGGAACTGGCTGTGGAGAAAAGCCAGTCTTTTCTAATATCCTGAGCAGATAGGATATTCCAAATACAGGTGGAGTCAGTGAAGACTATGCAGGAGTGACCACGGGAACGCAGCTGAGAGAAACGATTTCATTTATCCACTCGTCCACATGTTCATGCATTTGTTCATTCAACATGTTTTTGACCAATGACACTGTGCCAGGCGTGGGAGTGCAGGCATAAGCAAAATGAAGCCCTGCTCCAGGGTACGTCTGTGCCCCTCTCTCTAAGAGATATTCTTTGGGCCTGGTGACCAATAGGGCACAATGGATGAGAAGAGAAAAGCGACTTAACCCTGTGCAAACATGTGTATAACATTGTCAGGCAACTCATTCAACACCAAGATTGCATAAATTATGAGAGAGAGGGCTAATAAAAATGTCAGTAACAACAATAATAGGAACATTTGTAGAATACCATTCTAAGGTCTCTGCCTGAATTATCCCACTTAGTTTTCACAGCTACATTGGTAGGAACTATTTTATAACCATTTTACAGATGACAAGGCTAAGATGTATTCAATATATGTAACTTGGGCCATAGCAACCAATTGGCAAATGCCAGAGGCAGGAATCGCCCAGACAAGCCTTGATGGTTTGAATAAGAATGTCCCCCATAGGCTCCAAGTGTTTGAACACCTTGTTTCCAGTTGGTGGTGCCACTTTGGGAGGTTTAGGAGGTGCGGCCTTGCTGGAGAAAGCCCTGGGGTGGGCTTTAGACTTGCCCACTTGCAGCTTGTCTTCCTTTTCTCCTGGTGCCTGCTTGAAGATGTGAGCACTTGGCTTCCTGCTCCAGCAGTCTTAATGAGCTCCAGGAGGGAATGTTTCAATTCAAAGGAAACAGCTATACAACAGTCAGTGAGAGTCTGTACTTGGGGTAGGAGAGGAAGTACATATGTCAGTACATAGGTGTGTGTCTGTGCATAGCATGTCTGTGTGTAGATGTATGTCGGTATGAGTATATATTTGGGGCAGGGGTGCAGGTACATGTTTGTGTGTAAGTACATGTCAGCATGAATGAAGGTATGTACACACACATCCCAGGGGCTTTCACTACCTGTCTTGGCTTTACATCCTTCTGAACAACACTCTATTGGCTTCCTAGCAATCCTAACAACATGTGAGAAGGCACACCCACTTAGGACTGCATCCTGCCAGCCTCTGCTCCTGTGATCCTCCTCTTGGAAGCCAAACTAGAGCTCCTGTGGGATCATATCTTACTGTAACAAAACATGTTAGGCAGAGAGCTCTTGGCCTCTCCCACCTAAGGATGTACAGCCTCTCTCAATGTGACGGCTGGTTTTAATGTCAACTTGCCACGAATTAGAATCACCTGAGTAGGAAGCCTCACTTGGCGGACTTGTCTTAATTACCTTAAGTGATGTGAGAATACCCAACACAAATGTGGGCAGCACCCTCTGAAAGCAGGCCAGATAAAAAGGGGCATGATAGAAGAAGGCTTTTCACCTTTTGCTTGTTTGATCTTCCCTCTCACCACCAAGTTAATTTTTTAAAGAATATTTTTATTATTCCAAAGAGAGGCAATTTTTAACACATTTTTCCAGAAATTACTTAAAGCAGGTTACATAAAAATGGATACACAATGAAGCTTAAGGGTAAAAAAGTAAAGATTCTCAGCGAATTAGAATCACCTGAGTAGGAAGCCTCACTTGGCGGACTTGTCTTAATTACCTTAAGTGATGTGAGAATACCCAACACAAATGTGGGCAGCACCCTCTGAAAGCAGGCCAGATAAAAAGGGGCATGATAGAAGAAGGCTTTTCACCTTTTGCTTGTTTGATCTTCCCTCTCACCACCAAGTTAATTTTTTAAAGAATATTTTTATTATTCCAAAGAGAGGCAATTTTTAACACATTTTTCCAGAAATTACTTGAAGCAAGTTACATAAAAATGTATATACAATGAAGTTTAAGGGTGGAAAAGCAGGGATAAGAAAGCGGGTATAATGACACACATCCTCAATTCCAGCACCTGGGAGGCAGAGCTTGGCCCACTCAGTAAGCTCCAGGCCAGCTGGGGTCACAGGGAGACCCTGTCTCAAAAAGACCAAAAAAAAAAAATTAAATACCAAATGATCTGTCAACATGGAATCAACTTAGGTGGAATAATGAAGGTTTCCATTAGCTCTGTTTTTTTCTTGAAGATCCTAATGAGTTTATTGGGCTTGCTAACAGAGCATAGGGTGGGGGTTTATTTACAGAAGAGTGGGCGCCCCCCACCCCCGTTTATGGCTGCTCTGGAAAGTCCGCGCTAAAATATTGATCCTGTGACTTCCCGACAGTCATACAAAATGGTGAGAGAAGTGCCTCCTGGCATTCTCAGCTTATATATCCATAGGCTCTCCCCAACATACAGCTAAGGTCGACTGAATGGGTGGCAGGGGTAACTGACTGCCCCCTTGACTCCTTGATGAGCATGGGAAGGAGCCACGAAGTTAATTTATTCTGTTGTTACTGCTGATTCCCTTGCTGATATCAGAATGAGCTTTTTCAGGCTTCCATCACTGACTAAGGACCAGTGGCTCTCCAGAGCCCTCTAGGTTTCAGGCACAAGACTAGGACTACTGAGACACCAGGCCCATGAACTGAGCAACTACTGAGTTCTTGGCCTCTCTTTTATGAGAAAGCCACTGTGAGACTACTTCAACTCCTGAGGCATTCACCCAGCTTCAAAGACTGAGCAACTACCAGGCTCTTAGCCTCTCAGATGTGATTCAGATGTTATTATTCAAAGTAAGCTAATTAATATAAATATATATTCTCTATCATTTCTTCATATATATATATAGTCATTCTATCAGTGCTGTTCCTCTAGGGAACCCTGACTAATACACTGAACTTCTTACCTACCTCTAAAATGTAGACGTGGGCACACTCAGATGTCACTAGCTTCTGAGGTGAGGCTCTCTAACTGCTTACTTTTCTCTCTGCCAAGTCCTTAGCTCTTTTGTCCTAATTGCCGGGAATGGTGTCCAAGAGCCAGGCGAGGTGAGGTCTTCCAGAGCAGCCAGCCCCTCCTAGGGAGTTTCTCCTTCCCATAGTACGGCCGATTATGCTTTGCTTCCTGGGATCCTGTCTCCCCCATGTCTCCTTCATTTCCTGTCCCCTGTGTCCTATGGCCCATGCCGAGGTTATTTCAATGCATAGAGGCCTCTGACCTGGGTTCCACTTAGATAATACCAGACCACATAAGGGTGTTACTAAGGGAGCAGCCACCAAAAAGTGTGTGTGTGTGTATATGTGTGTGTGTGTGTGTGTGTGTGTAACATGAGCTATGCAAAAACAATAAAATAAAGTGGGAGTGAGCTTGCCAGTCACTGAAAAGTGTCTGTAGAGCCAGGCAGGTAGGAGGAAGAGGACAGGACAGCGTGGGCGTCACCGCACTCTGCTCTTTAGCTTGGCCAGGGCAGCTGCAGGCAGTATGACCCACCAGATGTAAGGAGGAGACTCTTCCTGTTCTTCCCCAGCTGAAGGATGATGAACAGACCCTGGAAGGTTCTATACCTCCTGTGGGCCGTTCTGGTGGCCCTGATGGCCTTCAGCTACCAAAAAAGGAAGACAACGTTTATAAAAGTTGAGGAAGTAAATGCAGTAGAGACTTTGGTGAAGAAAGCCTTGCAGTACGTCACAGACGCATACAATGAGAAAAGTGAGGACATGTACAACTTCAGGATTCTCCGCATCCTAAAGATCGAGAAGCAGGTCAGTGTGTGGTTTCCCTGTCTCTCCTTCACATGGTTAATATGGAGCTCCAATGCTCTGGTAAAGTCCTACTCCACTGTGATATAGCCTCCTGTAAAATGGGCGGTTTGGTTTTAGTTTTGGTAAGGTCTCTCTGTGTAACCTAGGTTGTTCTCAACCTTCAGTTCTCCTGCCCTAGCCTTCCCAGTACTGTGAGTACAGCCATGTGCTACCACGCTGAACTGAAAGTGGGCATTTTAGGAGACACGTACCTTCACTAGACTAGATGAAGCTGTCCTTTCAATGATAACCAAGATCAAAGCCAATAGGCCACATGCCCAAGGCCATCTCTACTGGCCGCCTACTTTTGTAAGTAGTGTCATTGGAACTAGTCATGCCGGGTCCATCTGGGATTGTTGTCATGTTACCATGGGCAAGTTGAGAAATTACAACACAGGCCACACAGCCTACAGAGCCTTACCTGTTTACTGTTTACTATCTAGCCTCCATAGAAAACCTATATACAGTCCTTCCTGGAAAAATTGGCCTTTTCTGTGCTGTCCAAGGAGTAGATCAGCCCTTGAAGAAAGAGAGGATTTTGGTAGTCTCCCTGAATGACTACAAAAAGCTTGGAGTCAGACAGGAAGGAAACCAAAACTTGCCAAGCCTGGGGTATGGTGTAAGGGAGTCTCCTCATGTAGGAGCCACACTGGGTAGAAGGGATTGAGCTCCACTTCCTTCCCCCTCGCTGCCCACAGGTGACTGACCATATAGAGTATCACATCAGTGTGGATATGCAGAGGACCACATGCCTGAAGAACGAGACGAGCAGCTGTGAGATCCAGGAAGGCGCGCTTTACAAGGTGCTGGGCAAGCACATTCCCACAGACAGATGACATTTTTCGTGGGATCCTCTGTGGTTTGGGGATGAGGGAAGGTAGACTCATGAATGATGTCTCCTCTTTCAAAGAGGAAAAGTGGAGATGGAAATGGCTGAGGCTAGATGAAGGGGCCCAAAGGGAGCTGTTGGTGGCTTAACTGCAGGAAGACACCCTGGACCAAGGGAAACAGTCAGTTTTTAAACATATTTTAGCAGGAAGTGGGAAACACATTTAAAAATAAATTGATGGTAGAGGGTGACCTAGGAATAAAACTGCCCACATCATCACCACTGTGTGGATAGTCAGGGCAGGTTCAACATACAGAGAAACCTTAAGGCTGTCAGTCTTTTGTTTTTCTTTTTTTATGTGTATGAGTGTTCTGTCTGCATGTGTGCAAGTAAACCCGTGTCATGCAATGCCCACAGAGGTCGGAGAGGGCATTGGATTCCCCTGGAACTGGAGTTACACATCATTATTAGCTGCCATGTGGGTGCTAGGAATTCAACTGAGGTCTTCTGCAAGGACAACTCATGCTCCCAACCACTGAGCCATCTCTCCAGCCTGAAGGCTGCCAGTCTTAACATCCTGTATATCTCTTGACTTTCCCTTAATGAATTTGATCAAGGATGGCTGCAGTCCCTTCTTGTTTGGCATCATCCTGGTTGATGTCTAACTTTTAGTGTAATCATTAACAGCCTCTCCTTTTGCTTATAACATGTCCTTGCTCAATTCATAAACTGTATGACCACTCTAGTTATAATGGCTTAGGGATTCTCAACACACATTATTGAGCTCCTTCCTCATGTTGGGACACAAAAATGGATGGTTTGGTTGAATGAGATAAAGGATAAATAGAGGGAGGAAGGGATAGGTGGAAGGATGGAAGGATAAATGGACAGATGCATGGGACTAGAAGGGTAGATGTGTCAATGAATTAATAATGGGTGATAGATGGATGGAAGGATGGAATGGAAGGAAGAGAGGGAGGAATAGAGGATGAGAGGGAGAAATGGAGGGAGAGAGAAGGGGATCTGATAGAAACCAAGTAAGGAAAGGAATAGTAAATACATGAGTAAACACGGAAGAGGAAGCAGACCAGTAATTCTCATCATGAATATGGAATGGGTCCTCTATTTGTACTCCAAACCTAACCCCAATGGTACATTCTCCAGAATAATCCAGCAATATTACTAACAAGTAATTAAAATCACAAAAATATAAGATCTGAATTGAAAGGGGAATGAAGTGGTGACGTTTTCCTCCAGCTTCCAGTTTTATATACTCTTCTTTCTCCCCTGCATGAAATTTCACCTTGAATGCTGACCTATTTATTTATTTGTTTATTTATTTTATTGTTGTTGTTCTTTGCCATATGATCTGGCTATGCAGGTGGGGCTGCCCTTGACCTCACTGTAAATCTCTTGACTCAGCTCATGGTGACCTTTTAAAATATGTTTTGGTCTTTTGTTTTCAGAAAATCCAATGCTACTTCTCAGTGTATGTCGTACCCTGGGTTGAAAAATACAAAATTCTCAACAAGAAGTGTACCAATGACTGAGTGCACTGGAGCACACGCGGTGGCCACTGTGCTGGGGCATCCTGCAATTGACAGTAACCTTCAACTCTCACAATAAACATGTCGGCTTCTTCTCTTAGTGGTCGTCATACTGGGCTTCCTTTTTTCCCCCATGAATTCTTCAGTTCATAACAAATTACTTAGAAACAGACTTTAAATGAATTGTTCATTATGTGCTTAATATCATTTAAAACATCTCAGGTTAGAGCTAGAGAGATAGCTCAGTGGTTAAGACCACATAACTGCTCTTATAGAGGGCCCAATTCAGTTCCCAGCACCCATATAGGCAGCTCACAACCACCTGTAACTGCAGCTCCAGGGGGATCCAAAGCTGATCTCAACTGGCACATGCACTCACGGGCACATACCCACACACAAACATAAATTTTTAAAAATCTTAAATCTCACATTAAGTGAAATTGATGCATAAAAATATGGAATTAGGGGGCTGGAGAGATGGCTCAGTGGTTAAGAGCACCGACTGCTCTTGCAGAGGACCCAGGTTTGATTCCCAGCACCCACATGGCGGCCGTGAACCATCCTTAACTCCAGTTCCAGGGGAATCTGAAACCTTCTTCTGACCTCCGTGGCATTGCACGACACGGGTGTACTTACATACATGCAGGCAATACACAAATATACATAAAATAAAAATAATAAAATATTTTTTAAAATATGGCATTAATCATGATGTTGGTTATAACTATTCCTGTGTCCATTATGGGTAAGGAACTTACAAAGTACTAAACAAGTCTTATAAACCTTAGTATTCACCAGTATCATTTAAAAGATTATTATTTTCCTTATTTAACCAGTTAGGAAATAGGTGTCATAATTTGAAGAAGGGATCAAGAGGCAAAGCTAAGGGAAAAACCTCAAAAGCCAATGCTACTAGCCACTGCATTCCAGAAAGGGGATATTTGAATGGAGACCTTTAAAGTTGCTAGTTCAATTTCTCCATGACAGAAGTCTAGTATCACTAGAATCCCAGAGTTTCTACTCTTTGACAAACTTAACATGGCATTTATTTAAGTGTAGTTTTCAATATAGTATTTTTGTGGGTTTTTGTTGTTGTTGTTGTTGTTTTGTGACTGGACCTCACTAGGTAGCCCTGGCAACCCGGAACTCACTACGTCAACCAGGCTGGTCTCCAACTCACAGAAATCCACCTGCCTCTGCCTCCCAAATGCTGGGATTATAAGTGTGTGTGCTACCATTCCCAGCTTATAATACTTTTATTAATTATTTGAGAATTTCATACATGCATGCAGTGTATTTTTATATTTGCTTCCTACTCTTCCCCCAACTCCTCCCACATTCACCCCAGCCCCTCACAACCCCCAACTTCATGTCATCTTTAGGGATGTGGACCCAGGTATATCCACCATGCTCCAGTGGATGGCTCCACACCCATGAGTCTATGAGCAGCACAAACTGGACTTGGTGAGTTATAAAATACACCAGATAAATTAGTTTATTTGGGCTCATAGTTCTGGTCCAAGGTTAAAGAGCGCCATGTAGGGACACCTTCCTTTTGACCAAGTTCCAAGGTGGCATAGCATGAGGCAGGAAATGAGCCAGAGACTTGGTCAAGCTGGCTTTTAGAGCAGACCCACTCTCAGAACGATCTAGTAAATCATTAGCCCATTTACACAAGTAAATTCATCTACTCATGTGGGTGGACTCCAATCACCCCCTAAGGTAAGACAGGTGCCTCATGATACAGATTAAATCTCCACAGGAATATGGGAATCACAAACCATACTCAAGCCATGGCACTTTCCAGGCACATTAACAGGAAGTTCACCCAGCAGCTCAACCCAGGACTCCAATGTCCTAGGCCCCTTCTGTACAACTTCCCCCATGTGGTATCAGGAGAGCTGCCAGCAGCTCACTCATCCTTATTCGTGTCTGGTATAAAGAGAAAAGCCTCATGCCAGGAAAAGGACTAGAGAGAAGGCTCAGTGGTTCAGAGCTCTTGCTGCCCTTCCAGAGGACCAGAGTTTGATTTCCAGTACCTATGTAAGGTGGCTCACAACTGCCTGTAACTCCAGCTCCAGGGGACCAAATGCTCTCTTTTGGTGCACATGCATATGGACACAAACATACATACACATAATTAAAAACAAAATAATTCGGTAAAAAATAAGACCAAGAAGGAGAAAGAGAGGGAGAGGAAGAGGGGGAGGGGGGAGAGGAGAGGGGGAGGGGGTGGGGAGGGGAAGGGAGAGAGATTGGTTTTCCAGTTTCCCTGAAGGCAGATAGAAGTTGGGGTATTTCTCCAGTAGTCCAATAGTTACAGTTGGGGTTTGCCAGAGGTGGCTTCCAGGAGCATCATTTCCCTGACCCTTCTGAGCTGGGGTGGCTCCAGGCAGAGGAAGCCACAGACTGCCCACAGGGAAATGGGCTGACATGCTCAGAGAGGGTAGGGCTGGAGGACACAAGCAGAAGACCAATGGATATGAACTGTGATCTTGGAAGCACACAAGTCCTGTTGTGGCTCCCCGAGTCTGGACTGGCTGGGAACTTTCTGGTGGTAGGGCTTGGGTTTGTATTCTTTCCCATTGAACTTCGGAATGTTTCAGGAGGTCCCAGATAGGATTCCCTCTGTTAAATGTCTAGGATCACACTTTAGCTGAGGCAAACTGTATTGCCTTCTTGGAGTTGTTACAAAGGCTGAACATGATGATGAATCACCATGCCTAACACAGGCAGGAATCCAAACGCAGGTGACCTAGAGCAGGGGCTCAGCAGAAGCCATGGCAGTGTACATGAATCTCCATACACACTATTTCCACAGTTGGGCCTTTACACACACACACACACACACACACACACACACACTAAAATTAAAATTTTAAAATAAAAAGAATAGTGTCAATATGAAATCGCATAAACTAATAAATAATTGAACAATTATTCTCACCCTATAAATATAAAATAAAGAAGACCTTAGAGACTGAAAAAGCTTAAGTCAGTACCACTAGTTACGTATTTTTTTGATATTTATTCATTCATTTTGTGACAGGATCTCACTCTATAGCCCAGGCTGGTCTCAGACTCACAGCAATACCCCATTTCCTGAAGGCTAAGATTACAAGGGTGAGCCACCATGTCCATGCCTGAAGAGATCACCATAGGGAAGTAAGAATGCAGGCTAACTGTGTCTTGCATGGAGTCTGAGGGCCTAGAGGGTAATTATTCCCCATACTGATGTTGGAATTCCACCTATGGACTTCCATATGCCTATACTATGCACACAAATAAGGTCTATGTCCAGTACCTCTCTCCTTCTAGAATCTGGAATTTGGCACATGCCAAGCAGAGGTGCCTATGGGAACAGCCTCAAGCAACACCCTGAGCACTGAGTCTCTGATGCTGAACCCTGGTCCCTGGCAGACAGTGTGTCACAGGTGCCATCACAGTTCGCTACTGGAAATCAGGTGCACCCTGTGTGGGCTGCACTGGGATTCTGGGAGTTTCTGCCTGTCTTCTCCTGGGCTACTATCCTATACCTCCTCCTGCTGATGCTGCTGCATGTCCTTTGGCCATAGTAAGTCACAGCCTTGGTACAATTGTACTGAATACACACAGGGGTTGTGAAGACTTCAGACATGCACTGCTGTGAAATGTGAATCACAGTGTTGTGTGTCCAAGTAGCGTATAGAGTTCCTCATACTCAGGCAAGTGATGAGGGCTGTGTTTGAGCCCAGAAAAAGTTGAAGCATGGGCCTGAAGTAGAAAGAACTGTGAAGCTCCCCAAAGATGTCAGCATCCTCTCAAATTGCACCAGCCCTGATGACCACCAAATATCTATGAGATCTGTGAGGTGTGTACATGAAGATAGGAGTGCGGGAAGACATGGGAGGTGTTATGGAAATATCTGCATGTGTGTTTGAGTGGTGTGAGTTCATGTGTGTGAGGCCAGGAGTGTGTTTGTTCAAGTGCGTTTCTGTGTGAGTATGAAGTATCCATGTGTGTGGAGGTGCTGCTAGCATGAGTGTTGGTGAGAGTCAGGGTTGTAAGGACAAATAAGCATGTGTGTGTTTCTGTATGTGTGCTTGTGTATGTAGACAGACCCTCCATGGAGGAGGGGGGTGCATACGGCCTTTTAGAACTTAAAAAAAATGTGCACAACGCAGTTATCTGGGTGTCATCATAGGTCTTTGAACACTCAGCCATCCTGACAGGAATTGTTCCAGAGCTGGTAATAGTTCACCCAGGGCACCGTATATATCAAAAACATGCAAATCAGGGTCTGTGGAAGAGGAAAGAACAGAATCAGTTTTAGGGGAATTTTTAATATTTATTATCTTTATTTTTTGCATATCAGAGTATTGCCTGCATGTATGGAAGTGCACCTGTGTTGTACAGTGCCCGAAAAGGTCAGAAGAGGGCATAGGATCCCCTGAAACTCTTATTAGCTGCCCTGTGGGTGCTGAGAACCTAACCCAGGTCCCCTGAAAGTGCAGCCAGTGCTCTTAACTGCTGAGCCATCTCTCCAGCCCTGGAAATGTTTTTCAAACTGGATAAAAAGGCTCCTGCCTTTCAGCCCCTGAGGGGACTCAGAAAGGAACTGCCTACAGTCATACAGTGGGGACAAGAGGGATGGCTGGCTGCTCACTTGGAATCCACGACAGGTACATCTGGAGCACTCAGTCTAGACAGGATCTGGGATGACAGGGCAGGGCAATGACCCTGTCCCTCTCCTCCTACCCCTGGACCTACACTCTAAAACAGGAAGAAATGCTCATATCTACCAGCTGGCCATGGGACCAGGCTAAACAGAAAAGGACAGCCAAACTGGGAAGACTGAACAGTCCAGTGACCCACAGAATACAAGGACCCCCGAAGAGAAACAAATTCCACTTGCACCCTGGGGGCTGTGTGGAGAGAAGCAGACACCCGGGTCTATAACTGTGCTGCCTTGGGTGGTCAGATTGCCCAGCCCAACAGCCTTCCTCCCTCGGGAAGTGTCAGGTAGCCCCAGGCCTGGGCCCTTGCAGGCCTTGATCCTCAGGGCTAGACAAGCTGCCCACATCCACTGAGCACATCTGAGTATCACACACACACACACACACACACACACACATACACACACACACATGTTCTCAGCTTTGAAGCCGTCATACCACCTGTCACACACCTTTTTCAGCTTGTTTTTTTGCAGGGGACAGGAAGCTTTTCTTTCCTCGCTTTTCTTACATTTGGTCCGGCCAATCTTCACAGTGACCAAATACTCTACTCCTGTGGTCAGCTGTGGAGAAGCAGTTACACTGTTAATTTCCACTCTGCATGTCCTACAGCTGGCCTTCTTCAAGGAAGGACCAAGTGATGGCCTCTGTTCCCAGAGCAGTACCTTCCTCCCCTCCTGCTGGATGAGTGTCAATGGCAGACCAGGTAGGTCCCTGGCCAGATGCATCCTCTGCTGTGGCAGCCACAGAGTGCTGCTACTTCTCTCTTTCATCATCAGGACAAGGCAAGCTGAGTTGCCTAGCAACCACAGACCACTCCCAGGTAGGCACTGTGGTCTCACCACCAGAAATCTGCCTGGCCTCTCACTTTTTCCATGTAAGTCTATACAGTCATCTCCTCCCTCCCTACTCTCCTTCCCAGCCAATCAGAAGGGAGGCAATTTAGCACAGCCTCTAAAAATGGTTTTGGGAATCAAACTAATTCCAGGCATTCACTCCCCATGTATTGACTCTGCAACCTTGAGCAAGTAATGGAGTGGCCTTCATTTCCTTTACAAGGTTCACATAAGCATTGTGCTTGCTTGTGGAGTCATGTGGGCAAAACAAGCATGTCAGCTACTGCATAAGAACCAATCTACTGTGTAGCTAGCTAGCTGTTCCCTCCCAATTGAAACATTCCTTTCTAGAGAGTAGAGGCAGCTCTAAGACTCAGAAAGTAAATAAAACAAGATGTATAAGGTCCCTCCTACCCAAGGTTATAAAGGAAGCTTTTTTGGCTAGCTGTCTGCAAGTTGTGCGTGGAGCCTCTGAGATGCAGCTTCTGGGAGTTATCACCCGTACTGTGGTGGGCTGCTCTGTGGTACAGCTGTCTTAGTCACCCATGCTCCTTTAAGTAA
>NW_008327613.1:49263-64336 GCF_000622305.1 Nannospalax galili
TAGGGAAAAACTAAAGCACGCCCTTTCATTAAACTAACATTCCAATGTGGGAAGTGTTTTCTTATTAGTCTTCATTGTTAAGAATAGGAACAGGGGATTGGAGAGATGGCTCAGCGGTGAAGAAGACTGGCTGTTCTTGCAGAGGACCCGGGTTCGACTCCCAGCACCCACATGGCAGCTAACAACGGTCTGTAACTCCAGTTCCAGGGGATCTGACACCCTCTTCTGTCCCCTACATGCACTGTACAACATGGGTGCACTTACACACATGCAGACATAACACTCATGCACATAAAAATAAAATTTTCAAAATAGGAAGTCATAGTGACCACAAATATTTTTACGAGTGCCATTAGGTGGCAGCACTGTGCTAAATTGTTACTTTTTCTGACCCACTTTGTAGGTGAGGAACAGACCTGAGTCTCTTGATAACACCTAACCAAAATCCCACAGTTGAGAAGAGCTGAGAGTCGAACCTACCAGCCCTCCTGTCTACTAACCCCTCTGTATTGTAGTGAGAGATTCACAATTACATCAGGGTGTTGCAATGCCCAGAAATGTGTTCTCAAGATCCTCCCCTTACAAGGAGCAGGCTCTTGCTGTCCACTTTTTATTTTAAATGACATCAAAAGTTTGCTCACAGTATTTTTTAAAGTTTCTCTCTTTTTTTTTTTTTCTTTCTGAGACAGGGTCTGACTAGTATGCAGCCCTGGCTGGCCTGGAACTCACTATGTGGACAAGGCTGGCTTTGAACTGTCTCCCACCTCCTGATTGCTCATATTACTATCACCTCATAAAGCACTCTTTAGCACTTAACTGTTAATAATAATGGGTTAATTTTGCATGGTAAGACTCTCAGCTTTCGCCTCAAGAAGCTGATCCAAGAGAAAGTCAAATGAGAACAGGACCTTCTTGTGGTCAAAGTTCATAACAGACCAGGACCAAGTCTGCTGCAATGAGAGGCCCACTGGCCTGGGCATCACACTAACTCTGCCATCCCACTCTCATGTCCTCCCTTCTTGCTGTTTTCCCGTTCCAATTACCTGTCCTCCTATCTGGACCTTTTCTCCTACTGAATTATTTCTTCCCAAATCTGGCTAAACTAAGATACAGAATTGTGTCTGCCTAATTCACGTTAATTTACAATCTGACCTTGAGAGAACATTGGATCAATAAAAGTAGTTTCAAACAACTTGATTCCTCTACCATCTTTCAATGATGACACACAAGAACAGTGTGTATAAAACAAAAGAGAAGGTGCTAGGCATGGTTGCACATGCCTGTAATTCTAGCACATATACACAGGAGGCTGAGGTGGGAGGCTGAGGGTAGACAAGCCCAGGCCAGCCTGGGCGATACACAGAGACTCTATCTCAAAAAGCAGGGAGCTGATCTCTCCTGCCTCTCTCCCACTCCAAAGGCCTGTGATTTCAAATGTCTCAAACATAGAGAATCCGGTCCAGTTTTACATCCGAAGACATTGGTAAAAATACTGCTGGAGGTGAGGAATCTAGAGAAAATATTTACAATTTGCCAAATAAGACCATTAAAGAAAGCAAACCGTCATTATCGTTGCTCTCTGGTAGGGAGAATGAAATACAGATCTTCTCAAAGAATAGTGGAGAATCTTTACAATGAATCGGCCTCTTGCCAAGAAGAAGGGAGGTTAAGGGAGGCTCCAGGACCAGCATCTGAGACAGGAGGCTATGGTGACTGTTGGCCCTGCGCACCTCAGAAGTACACAGGTTGCACACATTCCAAGTTAAGCTTCTCCCCTTGAAGTCATCAGTACTAGGTTATCTTGGGAGCCCTGTCAGGACCCCAACACATCTGAAAGAGCAAGATGAGGGCCCCGCTGACATCTGGAAAAACCAAGGCACAAACCTGCATCTGACTTTGAATTAGCTTCTGAACTTGAAACAAGTAGGTATCGTTACTGGCATTGTTGAAGGACTGGATGAAGAAGTGGAGTGTTGCGTTCATATTTTTCATGCTCATGGACTTCTCCTGGAAGCCTCCCCACCTCTGGAAGGGATCCAGCTTGACCACCATGACTAAGGTCACCAGCAGAAGTAAGAGAATCCTCCAGCCTCTGGTCTCCATCTCCATAGCCTCAGAAGGTACTTATCCACAGCCCCACCAGCATGGAGGTGGCAGGGACAGTTCTCCCACTTTTCCACAGCAGTCTCGCCAGCACAAGCTTTACAGGAGATTTGCCTGCACTGAAACAGAGGTGAGACCCCAAGGTCATTTTTCCAAGGCTCCAAGAAGACTAGCTAGGAAAATCTTCCCAAGGGTGCCCCCCAGCCCACTCCCCAGCAGGGTTCTACCCACTTAAAATGTCCATTCTGTTCTTTAGTAACAGAGACAGGAGGAGTCTCTGCATATCTGCCAAGGTATACAGACCCTTCTCCTTGCCTATACACTTAGCATGGAAGAAATCCCTAGAGCAGACCTTTCAGATACACTAAGAGCTGGTATAGTGGACCAAGGGCACCATGTACGAGAATGGGTGAAGGTTTATGGAGAAGGCAATATTTGAGCTGAGATGTAAAGGATCAGCCACAGGGAACCTGGGGTAGTACATTCCAACCATTTAACCAAGCCACCAGCATTCCCTTTTCCCCTACTCACCTGCTACCTACTTGCCACAGACTTCTCCCTGTGGGTTCCCACTATGCCCACAGGTTCTGGTGCTGTCTTTTACTAGCCGGTTGTGACCCAGCAAAGCTTTGTGAGGTAACCAACCCCAAGCTCCCTATGAATAAGCTTTGAGCCTTATTCAGAAATTAACCTTCGACCCCAGCAAGGAAAGTGTCACCTGTACCTAGAAGCTCACTAAAGAACCCTATCTTAACAGCATTTCTTGCTCCAGGAAAAGAATAATAAGATAATCAAAGAAATCTGGAGCTATGGAGATGACTCAGTGGATAAAGTGTTTGCTGTGCAAACACAAACACCTGAGTTTGGAGCTCCAGCATCCACGTAAAAGCCAGACTTGGAAGTGAATGTCTGTAACCCTGTGCTTGGGGGCAAAAATAGGTGGATCCCAGGGTTTCACTGGCCAACCAGTGTAGCCAAAATGGCAAGCTCCAGATTTAGTGCCTGTGGTGGTTTGAATGAAAATGGCCCCCATAGGCTCCAAGTATTTTTGTCCCCAGTTGGTGGCACTGTTTGGGGAGGTCTTAGAAGGTGTGGCTTTCCTGGATGAAGCACCTCACTGGGGGCGGGCTTAGAGAGTTCTTAAGCCTTACTGGATCTCCAGTCACTCTCTTGCTTCCTGTGCCTGCTTGAATATGTAGAGCCTAGCTTCTGCTCTTCCTCCAGCCACCTCTGCCACCATGCCTCCCCACCATGACGGACTGTAATTCCCCTGGAACCTTAAGCTTAAATAAACTCTTCCTTTTAAAAATTGCTTTGATCAGTGTTTCCTATCACAGCAACAGAAAAGGAATGAACACAGTGAGAGACTCTGTCTCAAAAAATAAGATGGAGAGCAGTACAGGAAGACATCTCAGCATTTCGGTGTCAACCGCGGGCCTCCATGCACACCTGCACCAATGAGCGCGTGCAGCGCGCACACACACACACACACACACACACACACACACACACACACACGAGAAATCTGAATGTCCAGTAGTAATTGAATTGTGAAAATGTCAACTTTGTTGTAGTTTCACCATTGTACTGTGATTAGAAGATGTTAACATTTGGGGAGGTGAAAGACATAGGGAAAGATTTTGTAATGTTTTTTGCAAGCTTTCTGTGAGTCTGAGATTATTCCAAAATGAAGTTAAAATTTCCCAGACTAACTAAATATTGATCTGTGGGAAGTTAGCATGTTATGGCAGTCAAAACACTTGTCTTATAATCCAGCTGTCCTCTGGGGATTCTGAGAGCATTGATCTGCCTGCGCCTAGATTTGTTTGCCTCCCTAAAATATGAAAATGGAGAAAAATGCTCATGATATCCAAATAGATGGAGGCAAAGAACCTGCTCCTACATCAGGCATTGGTAATTTCTCAGAAACATCTATGTGATTCTTCCCTGACTTTAATTCGTATGCTGGAGTCATGGTCTGTTGAGCCCCTAGCCCTAGACTTACCCACCTCCATTGTGACAATGTACAATCCTGCTAGGACATATCACAGTACCTATACTGTACTCCGTAGGGTTCTAGGACCTGTCCATCTGGCAGTGGTGGCAGCTTTGGAATCAGGAGTTGGATCAGCAGAGTCACTTCAGAGTAGATGCGGAAGAATTCCAAGTAACATGTGAGACTTCTGAGACATAGACCACCTCAGCATGCCCTGAACATCTAGGATACATCTTGAGATTGTGGACCTCACAGGGGACAACTAGAATTCAATAAGACATACTAGAAAACACATGAACGCAGGGCTAAAAGCATACAAAATCATTCTGCTTAGGAGATACCCGGGCTAGTTATATCCATAAAGATGATAATAACAGGACACTAGTAATTGCTATGGAAGAAGAAAACAAAGACCTTGTACAGATCCACATCTGGTATTCTTTGGCTTATGGTAACAGATCTTTGATGTCTACCATCTGTTTGTGTTCATGTATGTGGGTGTGTTTATATGTATGCAGGTGCACATGTGTGTATGTGGAGGCCAGAGGACAATGCTGGAGTCACTCCTCAAGAGTTGTCTCCCTTGTTTTAGTGTTTGTTTTGAGACAGGATCTCTCATTGGCCTGAAGCAGGATGGTTTAGCCTAGGCTGGCTGGCCAGTGAACCCCAAGGACCTTCCTACCTCTTCCTTCTCAGCTCTGGGATAGCAAGTGTACTCCGCCATGCCCAGCTTCTCTACATGGGTGCCAGGGATGGAACCCAGATCCTGTGCTTGCAAGACAAGCACTTTACTGACAGAGAAATCTCCCTAGCCTACCTTGATGTCTGCCTCATGGTGAGGACGGAGGCAGAGATTGGGGACCAAACAAACCATCAGAAGTTACGTAAAGATCCTTCCTTATCTTTTCCTATGGACATTGAATAAGGATTTCAGGAAGACCCATGGTTTTAGGGGGAAACAAGGAATTTTGTTAAAGGCATAGAATAAAGGAAAAATGGCTGACCTAGTTATATCCATGGACTAAAGGGTAATAGGCAGCAATTTAATGTCCAAAAGCTAAGGGATTTAGAGTGCTGTCATGTCTATAAATATGTGAAAAACAGAAGTATCGTTATATTTGTGGAATAAAGAAAAATGAGGGAACCTAGGCATAATTGTGAATAGGAGAAATATGGTGACAATTAGGAAACTGGCCATATCTATGAATTAAGAAAATGTGGAGCCTGTTGAAAACCAACACAATTAGAATGGAAGCAGAAAGTAGGAGACCTGGTCACATTCCTGGAAAAAAGGCAAAGAAAGGACCTGCTTTCACATAACTGGGAAACTGGATTCCTAATTACAGCCATGAAATAAGAGCATGATGCCGGCATGGTTACAACCAGAAATGAGAAGAGACATTCAGATTGGTCATGTCCAAGCAACAGAGGAGACTGAGGGTGTGCATGGAATAGCAAGAAGCTAAGAGCTTGGGCATGCCCAACAGTAAGGGGAAAATAAGGTTCTGTTCATATCATGAAAATGGAGCTCTAGTGTCATGTTGTATTATAGACTATGGGGAAGACAGAGCCTTGGTTACCATCACGGAGTAAGGGTAACTTAGAGGGGGCTTGTTAGGTCCATAGGAAAGGAGAAACATGTACCTTGGCTGTGTCCCTGTAAGAAGGCAATTATGGGGATCCTGGTCATCCACAGGACATGAAAAAAATCCTAGCTAGGTACATGGGCTAGAGGAAGACCTGACTGGATAATGCATGAACAGGAAACTATTAAACCTGACAATGTCTATGAAATAGGGATAAATATGAGGACTGACTGTTCTATGGAAATAAAAGCTTTAGATGTCTAGAAATAAGAGGAAAGTTGGAAACATGCTACATACATGGAATAAGGGGAAAACAGTTTCTTTGGTCATGTTAATGGAAGAAGAAAATTAAGATGTTATAAAATAATGGGAGGACAAAACAAAAGTAATTTATAATAGTAATAACAAATGTTATATTCAAATTAAATAATAAGGAAAAAAGGGGAGGCCCTGATCAAGTCCAAGAAAGAAACTGGAACCTGGCTAAGCCCATGGAATGAAGAGGAAATAGGGCCTTGAATATATCTTTTAGTAAAGGAAAATGGGTGCCTTGATCATGTCTGTTGGGCATGTCCACAGGGGAAAGTAGGGTCTCTGGACATTTCCACTAAACAGGGCAATAAAGGGAACTTCATAATGTCCACGGAATAACAAATCGAAGGCCGTTATAGTTTCATTTCTTAATTATTGATTTGATGGGAAAAAATACTCTGACAAAAAGTAACTTAGGGCAGAAAGTTTATTTCCACTCACAACTCCAGGTTACAGTCCATGACAGCAGAGAAGTCAAGATGGGGGAACTTAAAACAGCTAGTCACATCACATCCACAGTCAAGAGCAGAGAGAAATGGATGTGTGCGTGTCTAATTGCTTGCTTGTGCTCAGATCTATTTCTCTACTCTTATACAGTTCTGGACTCTTGCCTAGGAAATGGTGCCACCCACATTGGGTTGGGTCTTCCCACATCAATTAATAGTCAAGACAA
The DNA here is from genome assembly GCF_000622305.1 of Nannospalax galili. Taxonomy (NCBI): domain Eukaryota; kingdom Metazoa; phylum Chordata; class Mammalia; order Rodentia; family Spalacidae; genus Nannospalax; species Nannospalax galili. The sequence goes on from NW_008327613.1 coordinate 55,934, forward strand.
TTCCACACTTACATGCCCACAAACCAACCTGATGTAGGCAATCCCTCACCAATTCTCTCTTCCCAGGCTGTGTCAAGTTGGCAATGACAGCTAATCATCACAAAGTGCATAGCCTTGTCACATCCACAAAACAAGAGGAACATGCAAAACTTCATTACTTGGTTACTGGTCACAGAACAGCAGGAAAGTGCAGGAAAGTTTTCCCACAGAATAAAGGTAGGCTGAATATGCTATTTTTGTTCCTGGGGGAAAATTGAAACATTCTTGTCAATAAAAATGAAAAAATATAAACCCTGGAGTAGAACACAGAACAGTAGAAAATGTGTGGTCTGACTGTGCATGAACTAAGGAGGGGCCAGCAGGAAAGAATTGCCAAGGAGAAGCGACACTTCAAGTTATGGATGTGTTCATTTTATGGGTTGTGGTGATGATTCTGCAAGTGCACACAAGGGTTAAACTTGAAACTGTACACTTTAAATATGTGCAATTTATTATTTGTTAACTCTACCTTAATAATGTGATTTAGATGGATGGATAGATGGATGAACAGACTGATATGGATAAATGGAATGCATGGTGGGTGAATAGATAGATGGATTGGTGAATGGATGGGTAGGTGAATGGATGGGTGGATAGGTAAAGGGTATGAGGCACTACCCACAGAATTTCCGATGAATAGGCACTCAGCCTGGAGCCCCCTTTCTGCCATCACTATGCTCCTTTCCATGACTCTTGCTTAAAACATCGAGGAGAAAGGGGCTGTCCTTAGCCAAAGCCACAGAAAAGACTAAAGACAATAAGACCTGCAGTGTAACCTCTTTTACCTACTTGCACCCAGTCCATTTTATCATTTGCTGCCATACCACTCCAAGGAAGACAAACAGCCTCTTTCGCTGTTTCTTAAGAAAGAGCTATCCCAGATGCTCAGCACACTTAGCCTTCTGTCTGATGAGCTAAACCTGGTAACCTGACCATTGATGGGCCAGTCATTGTGATAGGTAGGTGGGGTTTATCTGAGATTTGCCTGTGGCTGAGTGATGTGAGCATCCTTCCATGAGCTCCATGAACTTTCTGGGTTTGCCTGTTGGCATCTAGGCTTGAGATTTGTCAGTCCAGCTCCCAGAAGAAAACAGGCAAGAAACAGACAAGGGACAATGTGCTTTATCACCCAGGCAGTAAGCTCTGCTGCGTGGGCTGAGCAGTCTGCACACAAGGATGTTTCCTGGCTGTAGCTCTTAGTCATTCCTTCTATCATGCTCTTCTTGCATTGCTGCTGTTTCCTCACTTGACCCCCATAAATGGACTACTTAGGCTTCTGCTTGACCTTGGCTGAGCTCTCTTGAACCTACACAAAACCACCACCCATCCCTCTGGCTGAAAGCATTGCTCGCTGTGTTACACCTCTCATTGGAAACCTGAAGTGGAGTGACCTTGATCCCAAATAAAATGTCAGCTAGCAAATGCCAAGGATGCTGGGCATGTCCCATGACAAGTCTCAGAATAGACCATACCCTGCCCAGTCAGCCCTGCCCATTCAGGCCTGTTTGTCCTGGTGTTGTAGGATACTTGAATAGAGAGGTGGAACACAGAAACTTTTGTGGCAGGAAGTAGAGTCTATTTTATACCAGCAGATTGGGCAGGTTTGTACACAAAAGCTGAACTCCATACTCAGTGGGGAGTTATCTTATATACCCTTGCTAGATTCTAGTTTCTTTGTCTCCCCTACATAGAAATTATGTATGTTCTGATTAGGTGCTCTAGACTACAGGGTCGAGGTGAGGCTGCAGACATGCATGTATGCATGGAGACTGTAGGCACATGTGGACAATGATTTATGTCTTCTTCCCTCCCTTTGTCTGGGCAGCACGGGGTGGGGATGGGGATGGGGGTATCTTGGTGCCAGAGCTGGCCTAGGCACTTCCTAGGCAAATATGCAGTTTCAGTACCACCCTTTAGCACTCTGGTGGTGGTCAAGGGGTGCTTGGAGGGGCAGCTCCCCGTATCCCCTTCCACGGTGGTATCACTTTGGGGACTTGGTGCAGGATTGCTGAAGAGCTGGGCACACAAGTGAGAAAGAGACAGCCTTTTCATTGCTGCTTGGCCAGTTGCTTCACCTTCTGAGTCTTGGTTCTCTCACCTGTAACTCTGGTATATATTGTAATAATAAAATTTCATATGAAAAGTGCTAGCTTTTCATCACAATGACAAAAACACCTCATGGCAGCTAAGACACAGAGTAAAAGCGTCAGAGGAGCCAGGACAAGATATATTCCGCTAAGTCACGCTCCCAGTGTTCCTCTTCCTCCAATTAGACTCCACCTCCTAGTTTCTATCACCTACCAATAATGCCATCCAATTATTAGTCCATCACTAGAGTAATCCACTGAGGTTGCAGCTCTCAAAGCCATCAGCTCCAGTCAAGCCTTAAACCTTTGGGGGAAGGAGTAATTTTATCCAAACCATAACAGAGGCTTGGGAAAATGAAATTGTGAATTGCACAAATACCTGGAACCCATAGTTCAAGGCACATCAGAGCTGTTTGTATTTACATCAGTTGTGTCAGCTCTTTCAATACGAAGAGGAAGCCTCTAGTGAAAGTGATGCAAATGGGGCTGTCCCAGCACTTCCTGCTGTTTCCTGGGAACTCAGCCTTTCCACCACCGCCATTTGCATCGCCATCAGTTCTAACAGTGCAGTGGGCCTCTGTTATCTGAGCTCTGTGACTATGGATTCAACCAGCTGTGGATAGACAATACCCGAGAAACAATTAGGTCTGTCTGGATCAAACATGTCCTTAAACAGTACGGAATAAAAACCATTTATTAAATATGTTAGCCATGCCGGGGATGGTGGCACATGCCTGTAGTCCCAGCATTTGGGAGGCAGAGGCAGGCGGATCTCTGTAAATTCAAGGCCAGCCTGGTCTACATAGTGAGTTCCAGGCCAGCTGGGGCTATAGGGAGACCCTGTTTCAAAAAGACCAAAATAAATAAATAAATAAATAAATAAATAAATAAATAAATAGTAAGTTAGCCTTATATTTACAGGCAAGTATAACACTCCTACTCAGTAAAGATGCTTCTTTTTGCAACAGATGGAGACCATTACAGATTTCCACAACTGGCCAAACACAGAGAATAAGTGTTTATAAGATGCCCAGCCCTAAGTGACACATCTACAATGGAACTTCTACACCTAAGGCTTACAGAACATAATGGAACAGGAGGTATATAGAAAATATTAACGTGGGGCTGGAGAGACGGCTCAGTGGTTAAGAGCACTGACTGCTCTTACAGAGGACCTGGGTTCAATTCCCAACACCCACATGGCGGCTACAAACCATCTTTAACTCCAGTTCCAAGGAAATCCGAAGCCCTCTTCTGACCTCCGCAGCATTGCATGATATAGGTGCACTCACATGCAGGTAATACACTCATGCACATAAAATAAAAATAATAAATAATATTTTTTTAAAAAAATGAAAATACTAATGCATCTCTCAATTCTTACAAGTGAAGCTTCCTCATGTCACAGAGGGTGATTAACACAGAAAGCCACAACTGGCCAAAATGTAGCGAATAAGAGACTGCAGAGTACATGCCCCTGGATAGGACTCCTATATTAAAACTTTGCCACCCAGGGCTCAGGGACCATTGCAGAAGAGGGGGGCAGAAAGATTATAAGAGCCAGGGGTGCTGGATGATCACAAGAAAACAGAGTTTTTCAAGTGGCTGGGAACTTGCTCATATGAACTTACAGCAATGGTGTCAGCATATACAAGACCCATACAAACTCAATGAGACAAAAACCCAGCATAGAACTGGGGAGATACGTAGGAGGCCCCAACCTTAGCTGAGAAACTGCTGACTGAGAGAGAGTTGATTTTCTTTAAGGGAGTGATGCTAGATAGGTCAACCAGGCTCCAGCTAATGAACTTACACCAAGGGATATGTGGGGACACAAACTCTACTCGATGGGCCTTAACATATATGACAGAATGCATGAAATCCAGTGGGAGGCATGGGTAGTGTGGGGGGGTCTGAATATGATTAAGATGTATTGTATGACATGCACAAAATTCAGTAAAAATATAGATTGTAAAGAAAACATTTACATAGTGTTTGAGTTTCAAGTGTTCTAAGTGATGGAGGAGTGATGTAAACTAAAGGGTGTGTGGACAGGAGAATGTACTGTGTTATTTTATACAAGGACTTGAGCATCCACAGATTTGGGTCTCCACATGGGGCCCTGGAAGCAATCCCCATGGATACAGAGGGACATCTGTTTTCTACTGATAGATGTAGCATCAGCGCTAGGAGAAGAGTCACAATGAACCACTTTTCATGAGTCTATTTCTGGCATCTGGAATCTTATTTTCCTTCAGGGTAGGGTAGGATAAATGAGCCCTTGCAAACAAGATGGCTTGTCTTGTTTGGTTTCTTCTCTCTACTTTTTTTTTTTTTAAAGATCTTTCTGTCCCCTAAATAGTCCTGCTCTGGACAGGCTGTTGACCTGGATATAATACAGACAGGAAGCAAATCTATTTCAGACCCACCCTATTCCCAGGCAATTTGCCAAGATGGCCTTGGGAGGAATAGTCATCAGTCTGCCACCTGCTCAAGTACCCCAAGTGCAGCTGTGGGGCAGCACCACCCAGGCTATCAGAAGCAGGGTCCCTTATCGCTAGAGCTACTGCAGACAGGCCTGGATGAACTTGGCATGAAATGCCCTGTGTTCCTGAGGAGCAGGTCTACAGCGGGATCACACAGTGTCAACACGACAAGGTGGTGCTACAAGCTGGCACAAGCTGGCATTGCCCCAAAAGGCCCAGGGTACATTTTCTCCTCCAGACTAAAAAACTGAGAAATCACAAGGCTGAAAAACAGCATTCTCACAGTTACACTGTGCTTCCCCTAGAGGTACGAAATGAATAAAGACACCAGGGCAAAGGGGCTGGTGGCAGCCTGTCATCCTCATCCAAATTTCAGTATTTTTTTTTCCCCCTTCAGATGTTTCCCACAGCGGAAAATATTTACCAACTTCTAAACAGTTTATTCCCTCTAAAGAGCCAGCAAGTCTCTTGTTTTTTCTTTTATTAATTTTTGAAAACTTTAATTAACATAATTATATATATCATGAGATTTTTGACACATATAAACAATTTGTAATGATTAAATCAGAGTAATTAGCATATACCACAAATTCATCATTCTTCTGTATTAGGAACATTCAAAATTCAGAAGGCAGGGCTGAGGATATAGCTTAGTACATGTCCAGCATGCATAAGGCCCTAGGCTCAACCCCCAACACCACACAAAAAAAGTTACCTCAAAATTCAGAAGGCACGGCCAGTGAGATGGCCCTATGAGTAAAGGTGTCTGCCCCCAAGCCTGACCACCTGAGTCCGATCCCTGGGGTCCACACAGTGGAAGAAGAACGTCAACGCCTACAAGTTACCCTGGCCTCCACATGCATGCCATGGCTCATGCCCTGCTGCCACACACAAATAAATAAATGTAATTACTTAAAATGTTTAGCATTGGAAAGCATTATTTAAGTTACATAAGCCTGATATGGGGAGATAAAGAATACACATTCTCATTCAAATGTTGACCTCAAAGAAGGCATAGAATAGTGATCACGAGAGCCTGGGCTTTATAGGAAGACCCTGTCTCAAAAAATTTTTTTTAAATAACAGTAGACAGGAAGAGTAAGTTCTAGGGTCCTGGAGAGCTGGCTCAGCAGTTCAGAGACCTTGAGTTCAGAAGACCTGAGTTCAGTTTCCAGCACCTACATGGCCACTAACAACCATTCGTAACTCCAGTTCCAGGGGATCGACACCCTCTTCTGGTCTCTTTAGGCACTGTATGCATGTTGTACACTTACATACATGCAGGCAAAACACACACATAAAATAAAAATAATTTTAAAATATTTTTAGAAAAGAGTAAGTTTTGGTGCTCTATAACAGTGCGGCAGGGTGATTACAGTTTACATCATGCATTATTATTTCACAGTAATCAGAAGGGAGGACTGTGTTTCCATGAGGTTCCACTCTGAGAGGAAACAAAAAGCTTTCTACCACCAGCTTCCTGCCTTCCTGTGAGCAGATGATGATGGCAGACAGAAGCAGCAGCCAGAGCTGAAGGCAAAGCAGGGGCTGAAACTCTAAATCTGGAAGTTCAGGGCCCTATCCCTTTCTCTGTTCTGTCGTTTGAATTCACAGATTTGGAAGGTTTCTTTGCCCTTCATAGTTTTTTTCTTTGTCTTCATTTGGGTATGTGTGTGGCAATTATCTTTTTCTGGGCTGTGACTTGTCCTTTCATTTTATTTATGGCGCACTGAAGGAAGGAAATCCTCAGCCTTAATGGAATGAATGCATTGATTTCCTCTCTTCTGGTTTGCATTTTTGTATCTTACTTAGGAACTCAAGGTCAGAAAGCAACTTAAACATTTTAATAATGCTACTTTCCTGCATGCTCTTCCAAACATTTTAAATTTTGTCAGTCTCCATTTACATACTTAATTCATCTAGATTTTTGGCATAGTGTGTTTGCTATGCTTGGTTCGGACACTGTATCTATAGTCATGAATGAGATCGGCCTACAGTTTTCCTTTCCCATATCCTCTTCTGGTTTGGGGTCAAGGGTCATTAGTGGCCTAATACAATCAGTTGGGAGCATGTCAGTCAGGGCCTGTACAGTGAAAGAGGCAAGGCTGATCTAAACAAGATGTCTGTATAATGGTGAAGACACAAAGGATCAAGGGGGCACAGGGCACAGGGATGTCTTCTGTAGTTAGCAGCACCTAAGCCAGCAGTCTTGAGGCAGAAGAATGAGGAGAATGGAACAATCCAGAAAGAGTCTGGAAGTATCAAATGGCCTTTTTGTGAAGGACTCAGGAAACAGATGCTTAATCCCTGCTCACCTTCTGACCTATCTTGGGCCTGATTGCCTAAACACAAGTAAAAGCCACAGGCACAGGAGTTCCATTGATGAAATCCCTGCAGCCCTGTGTCCTGGGGAAAGGGCAGTAGAGAGGAGATGCATTGGGAGACATAGAACAAATAGGAGCACAGATATGTATGTGTATGCACATTTATATATGGGTAAGGAGAGATTTGTTATGCAAGATTGGCTTGTACAGTTAGGGAGGCTGAGAAGCTCACAAGGTGTCATTTGCAAGCTGGAGATCCAAGAAAGCCCTCAAAATAAAAATCACAAAAATGAAAAGCCATGACACTACAGAGGCTATGAAAGGGGTATTTACGGCCAGTCAGAGAGCTGGACAAAGAAGCCTGAGGTCACTGGATTCAACTGTAGCTGGAACATACACATCAGGATATCCACATCTTTCACCACTCATGTTCATGCCTGGCTGGGAAAACATCACAAGTGTTGATTTTAAGATTACAGCTGCATTTTAACAAGTAAGTGAATTTGCAGGTAGGGGCTCTATGAATAACGACTAGCTGTGCTTTCAAAGCCAATTACTACAATGTAGAGCAAGTTTGTGAAACTCATCCTATCATGGAGAGTTACTAGCACATTCTCTTAAATTAGCCTTAGGCAGGGTGTTCCAGCTATGAGCAAAGTCACTTTTCAGGACAGACATGTCTATTTCCACATGAGTTAAATTTGATATAACTTGACTATGCCATCACCGGAAAGGGTTGTGTAAAACTTTAATGCTTTCATTTACTGGCAGTTAGCAATTACAGTCTGTTTTGGAAATGTTCCCTCGAAGCTCGTGTCCGAAAGTCTTGATTTCACAAAAACCTACACCCTGATAATGCTTATGCATTTGTGAGTTTATGGATAAACATATGTTAAAAGTGAAAACAGGGTAGGGGTTCCTCAGTGGATAAAATGTTTGCAGTATAAGCATGAGGACCAGAGTTTGGATTCCTAGCAGTCATGTAAAAGCCAGGCACATTCCTATGTGCTTGTAACCTTGGCACTGGAGAGAGGGAGTGGGGAGGTACAAGCAGATCCCAGTAGCTCACTGGTCAGCTGGTCAAGCCTAAACAGTGAATTCCAGATTCAGTGTATCAAAAATAAGGTAGAAGGGGCTGGAGAGATGGCTCAGTGGTTAAGAGTACTGACTGCTCTTGCAGAGGACCTGGGTTCAATTCCCAGCACCCACATGGCAGCAAATAACTATCTGTTCCAGGGGATCTGATGCCTTCTTCCGACATGCACAGACATTGCATGACACAGGTGCACTTACACACATGCAGGCAATACAATATTTTAAATTTTTTATTAAAAAATAAATTAAATAAGGTGGAAAACAATTGAAGAAGGTATCCAGTGTAGCCTACACACACACATACACAGACACACACAGGGTGGGGGGGCAGTCTTGTTAGGAATGTAAAAGTATGAATTGGATCAGTATCTA
>NW_008327613.1:66172-67353 GCF_000622305.1 Nannospalax galili
GGGCTGGAGAGATGGCTCAGCGGTTAAGAGCACTGACTGCTCTTGCAGAGGACCTGGGTTCAATTCCCAGCACCCACATGGCAGCAAATAACTATCTGTTCCAGGGGATCTGATGCCTTCTTCCGACATGCACAGACATTGCATGACACAGGTGCACTTACACACATGCAGGCAATACAATATTTTAAATTTTTTATTAAAAAATAAATTAAATAAGGTGGAAAACAATTGAAGAAGGTATCCAGTGTAGCCTACACACACACATACACAGACACACACAGGGGGGGGGGGCAGTCTTGTTAGGAATGTAAAAGTATGAATTGGATCAGTATCTTTTTCCTCTAAATTTCTTTAAATGTGACATTAAATAATATGCCAATGGAAGGCAAAGGGCCTGGGGAAAATAACCATCTTCCTCTCAGCAACTACGTCTGCAGTTCAGAACATAGCCTTCAGAAGACTACAGCATATAAAGTTATCTTTGCTGTTTGCCCACTTCTCATAATTAAAAGCGTCGAGTTGGGTGGGGATGTAGCTCATTTCCCAGAGCACTTGCATAGCATGCATTAAGCCCTGGGTTTGATTCCAGCATGGCATAAAAATAGTACAATGTATGGGGGTGCACAAATGTAATCCCAGCACTTGGGAGGTAGAGGCAGGAGGATCAGAAGTTCAAGGTCATCTCTGGCTACATAGTGGGTTTGATGTCAGCCTGGACTACATGAGACCCTGTCTTTTTTTTTTTTGCTACTTTAACAGAAAAATAATCAAAACTGACTCAAAATGAAGACACTAGTGACAAAAATATTCAGTATGCCCTTTTTCCAACTTACTGGACAAAAAAGATGCAAATAAAAACAATGTTTAACAACTGAACTGACATTGTTTTAAAAATGATATGTATTACAACAGTCACTATGCTTAAGTATCAAGGTCATAAAAGGCAAAAAAAAGGTAACTGTGAAAATATCAAGAAACTAAGAAGAAATAACTACAAGGTAAGATCAAGAACAAGATGCAAGAACATCAGTGGAAAAGCTGGCCAAATTCTAATAACAACTCTGCAGTTTGGTTAAAATTGGGGAGGGAGATGCCAGGCGTGGTGGTGCACGCCTTTAATCCCAGAGGTAGGCAGATCTCAGTGAGTTCAAGGCCAGCTGGGGCTACAGGGAGACCCTGTC